>NW_015241626.1:0-602 GCF_001447785.1 Gekko japonicus | reverse complement strand
GCCCATGAACCATGTAAACTAGTTTTCGAAACCCAGCTTGGCATTTAGTGGCATTTGTTTATGTCCCACTTCTGGAAACACCTGGCCAGGGCTGGCCAAGATTTACGAAGTGAAAGTGTTAAATGAGGCCGCCAGCTGTTAAGAATGGCAGCGCTTGATGCCTTTTTATTAGGTGCCCTATTATGGAAAATAAACTTTAATCCACTCATGAAAAGTGGGATCTGTAAACCATATTTACCCTAGTAGTCTGGCACACGGAAAGCATTCTTGGGACATGCCGAGGGGCTTTAAAGGGATCAGGACTATTCAGAGAGGCACAATGGCCCCGCAGAAGGGCCTGCAGCCTGCAAGGTGTCTTATTCACGGCTCCGACTCACAACTAGACATGCACACGGGAAGGTTGCGTTATTTAAAATTATATTTATGGGACACTGACACAGTGCTGTCTGGCAGCCCCTTTGTTGCTAAGGTTGCCAACTGACCAGGAAAGAGCCCAGCCTCCTCTGCTCCTGTGCCTATAAGAGGAGCTGGTTCCTCTGATGATGTTTATGGCTTACTGATGTATTCAGGGCATATTGCTGTTGAAGTCACAGAGGCCTTTT
>NW_015241625.1:0-602 GCF_001447785.1 Gekko japonicus | reverse complement strand
AAGGGAAACCTTTACCTTTACCTAAACATTTAAGCTCCGTGTGAGATGTCATTGCTGTCCTTGAAAGCCCAAGGTGGCCTGTGTCCAACATAACTTGGGGATAATGGTTCTGGTTCTGTTTGTCCTTGGAGATTGTCCAGCGAGGTCCTGCCCTCTGTATATAGGTCTCATTTATTTATCAAGGAGCTTTGATATGCTGCCTCACCAGAGCAACTGATCAAAGTGAATTACAACATAAGGCAAGTACAACAATCAAACATCCAAATTAAACCCAGTATAGTGGATTTATTTAGTTGTATTTTAAAAAAGAAGACTTAATCCAGCAGCCATTAAAAACCAACAGGACAAGAGAAACAGAAAGGCAAGTTAAAATCATAAAAGGAGGCCATGAAATGTCTTTAAAAAATACCAGTTCAGATTTACTGGAGGACCTACAGGCCCTGCCTGGTTATAACTGGTATAAAGGGAATTGGGGAAAGCAAGCCTGCAAACTTTGTGACATACCAGGATTAACGTAAATTATGATGTTGACGCTCTAGGGCAGGGCTCTCATGAAGTTGCCTTATATGGAAATGGACCCTAGGTCCATCAAAGTCAGTTTT
>NW_015241624.1:0-602 GCF_001447785.1 Gekko japonicus | reverse complement strand
CCAGGTGCCACATGGAGGTTGGCAACCCGATCTATCCCTGAGCCATGGCCGACCCCTCCTTTCAGTCTATCTCACTTCCCTATCAGCCATGCCACAGAAAGAAAGCAGCAGACTGCTGGTCAGGAGAAGATAGCAGGAGGGAATTCCCCAAGTCCACTGCTGAGGCCTAGGGAGGAAATGCCACCAAATGCACCCTTGGATGGAGCACCGCCAACAACAAAGCAGGGAAAATCTACTCTCTCTCTCTCCAGACTTTGAGAACATTGTCCCTATTCTGCTCCTTGATGGCCGCTCTAGGAATGGCCACCAAAGTGCCATCGTTAGGGCTCACTCGGTCAATTTGCATATATCTGCATACAAGAGGGCGACAGGCCTCATGCCTCGCGCTAGGCCTTTGGACTCTCACAGCCGGCTTGAGGCCATCCTTGCTGGTCCGTTCGTTTTTAGAGAGCAGGTCGCAAAATCAGACGTTCGCGACATCCCTCACACACAAAGCCGCCTCATCCTGAATCATGCAAAACCAAAATACGGCGTACAAAACCCCGGACAAATAAAGAATGGTACAAAAACGTTTACTCAAGACTAAAGGTGCATTGTTGTAA
>NW_015241623.1:0-602 GCF_001447785.1 Gekko japonicus | reverse complement strand
CAGCAAAGCAAGGGAGAGTCTGTCTCACCACTCATTCCCGGGGGAAGAACATCTACCGAACAGGCTGGCGATGAAGACAAAATCTTCCCGGATTAACAGCCTTCCTCCTGTCCCTACCCTGCAGAAATCTTCCCTCCCTCTTTTCCTCATAATTCTGCACAATAGCTGTTCCAATTTTTTTCTTCGGCAAGCAGAAAGCAAGGGATCTGAGATCCCTGTCTGATTATGACTCCCCCCAGGCTGAAGAGGAAGGTGTGCGCAGGCATCCGGCCAACAGGAAATTGCTTTTGTAACTGTATGCAGGCTTATTTCAAAGGAAGCCCATGGCACTTAATGGGGCTTACTTCTGAGTAATCATGCACAGGATGGAGCTCAAAGAGGGATGAATTCCAGAGAGACAGCCGTGTCACATCGCAAGCCCTACGCAGGCTCACTCAGAAGTAAATGGCCTGTATTTAATGGCTCATACTCCCAGGTAAATTGTGAATCTGTCAACCTGTTAGAGGAAAAAACTTGGATGAAAGCATACCCTATACTGGTAGACATTGTGTGCACAGCTTAGTTTGTGAGAGGCATGGGCCCCGGTCACACGAGAGGATTTG
>NW_015241622.1:0-602 GCF_001447785.1 Gekko japonicus | reverse complement strand
TCCAGACTGTTTTCAAAGGCAGTTTGATGCAGAGAGGATTACCGTAACCAGAGTATGGATCACTGTGGCCAGATCACGCTTTCCGAGGAACGGCCATAGCTGGCCCCTCAGCCGCCCCTGATAGCGGGCACTATGCGCCACGGAGGACACCAGAGCCTCCAACTGTCAGTCAGGACCCAGCAGCACTCCCCAAGCGGTGAACCCGCTCCTCCAGGGCGAGTGCGACCCGCTCCTGGAAAGCCTGACTCCTCAGTCTGCAAACGGCTTTGTCACTGACCATCAGCACCTCAAGTCTTGTCCGGATTGAGCTTCAGTTTGCAATACGATACGAAGTACTGTCAGTTTCAAGGACGACTGACTTTTATTGGCTCAGGTCGTATGTTTATACCACAACTAAGATGAGATATGGATGCTGCTACCAGTCAATTATTAAACCTTGAGCTGCCAGAGGCTGCTTGGAAGTCACACACCCTCTGACCTGAGACCTACAACCTACTGTTAGCGATGAGGGCATTTATAACCAGAGAACTGTTCTATGCTTCGACATTTCATATGTTCCAAGCCTAAAACTAGGCCTCAGAAAGAGGCATTAAGGCTTGAAC
>NW_015241621.1:0-602 GCF_001447785.1 Gekko japonicus | reverse complement strand
AGCGTCTTAACCACTTGAAGTACATGATATAAGAAAGCATGTAAAATATATAAATACTAAAATTATGCAAAATCAACACAAGTCAGGTAGAAACCAGCAACAGAGCGGGAAACTACAGCTTCCTATGTAAACAGCTTATGACCCCAGGTGGCTAAGTAGTAAAGAACGTTGGACTAGAATATCTGCATGCTTATCATAAAGTTCATCTGCTGACTTTGGGTCAGCCATTCTCTTACAGCCTAATCTACCTTCTTGAGTTGCTAGAAGGATAGAACAGATGAGGGGAAAACCCTGCACAACACAAGCTCCTTGGAGGAAAAGTAGGATAAGAAGTTAATATGACAACAGTCAGAAAGCCCTTCTCTGAAAGAGCCTTCTTCATAAATACTAGAAGTGGTGCACTAGAAGCACGTAAACCTTCCAAGGAACAGAGCTCTCCAGTCCTGGCAAAACTGGAAATGAGATCCTTGTCTTGTGCACCATCCACCAGATAACTGGTGGTGGAGACAGTGTCCCACCCTGGAGGTCGCGGGACGTGCTGACTGGGCACCGGAGACCTCAACAGACCCCTGCACAGGTTTTTGCCCACCCAAGCCAGTCCA
>NW_015241620.1:0-602 GCF_001447785.1 Gekko japonicus | reverse complement strand
CGCTCCTGTAGGAAATGACCCCTGCTTGGCAGAGAGTCTTAGGGTAGAGTGATGTAGTTAGCGATATGTCCTTGGCTATCTGCTCCTTTGATTTTATCTGCAGAATCAAGACTTGTGGGGCTGTAGAGAGGGAAAAGGTACGTCCTGGCAGTGGCTTGGATGCACTGAAGTGGTTCTGCAGACTGAAGGACTGTGCAGATTTCTTGCCTCCTCCCTCCTGCTGCAGCCTGAAATGCCCCCACCCAAATGCTGTTCCTGTGGGGCCCCGGTCCTTGCAGCTTAAATACGCCTTTCCTTTACCACACATCCCTAAGCCGAATTGCAGCTGTGCAGGCAATTTACAATTTCTAGACTTATAGGGATCCACTTTTCCCCATGTCTATGTTAGTTCTCAAGCAACCATTCTTCATGTTTAACCTTAGCTAGGTGGACTGACAAAACCAAAGATTTCATTAAACTCACTGCCTTAAAAAGCAGTGTGAACATACAACAAATTGAGGCCATTTGGCAGTCTTTAATTCAAAGACTGGAAGAATTTTCTTAATAAAGCCCCCATCTTATTCGGCTTGATTTTTTTTTTAATTGGTAAATTATGTATGTAT
>NW_015241619.1:0-602 GCF_001447785.1 Gekko japonicus | reverse complement strand
AACAAATATTACAAAATGCCAAGATTATGCCAATCAAACAAAACCAGTTGGTGCCATAATGTATGGTACAATATATGTTCAAAATAGGTACACAGTACATTTCTTGTGTAAACAGACTTTGATGAAAAGCCAGTTTGTTGGAGATACCTAGACTGAATTTCTCCCAAGGCAGCTATTGTGGAGGCTACAAACTATTTTATTCCAACACCTGTTTCCTTTCATTTTATGAGAGGCTTCTTGGGCCAGCCCATGTGAACAGATAAGGCTGGACTGCTCAAGTTGTGTTTAGAAGGGCATACTTAGTCAGGCACTTGAATATTGGTCAAAGCAATTTAGCAGCATTACCAGTGTGGATGGGGTGATGCAGCTGCTTTTATTGTGGACTTAGATCACTATCAGTTTGCATTTCTGGCACACTGTTGTGGGTTCACATTGCTTTCCTGTAAGAATGAATTTTTTCTCTCTCTGGAAGCAGCTGCACATCAGGGACAGTTGGCAACACAGAAAATGGACATCCAGCTGGGGATCCTTAATTATACCTAAGGAAGTCTAATTCCCTGTATTCCCCATTTCCCAGAATATTGTTCATATTCAATCATTCT
>NW_015241618.1:0-602 GCF_001447785.1 Gekko japonicus | reverse complement strand
TTTTTCTACAAAATGACCCCTGCCGGCACCCACTCTTGGGTTGGCAGGGCATGGGCGCCACCGCTTGGGGCGGCAGAACGCCCGCCCGTGACCTGCACGCAGAAGGCTTACCTGAGGATGTAGTTCACCCAGACCATGTTCTTCTCGCTGGGGTTCTTGACGTTGACCGAGATGGTGGCGCAGGACTGGATCCACACAAAGCCCCCGTTCTTCTGCAGCCAGCGGTAATAGCGGGTGACCACCTGGCCCTTGTTTAACACTGGAGTACGGAGCAGGGAGAAGAGACAGCGGGAATCACTGGAACTGCCCGTCACGATCCAAAATATCTACTCGGGGTCCCCAACCCTTTTCTGGTGCCGGCCAAGTGTTTGTAGAGACTGGGCAGGGCTGGGCGGGGCTTCTGCCCATCGAGGCTTCCGATTGGCCACCGGAGATTGGATTGATTGTGCGGAATTTCTACAAACCGCGCTTTGCCGTCAGCTCCTCCGCAGCGCAAGGATCTTTACTGCGTGACTGAAGGTGAGTCGGGGTGGGCATTTTGCAGCTGGCTCTGCCTCCTGCAAGCAGCAGCCCTTTTTGCGGCCACGTCCCCCATGCTGTGT
>NW_015241617.1:0-602 GCF_001447785.1 Gekko japonicus | reverse complement strand
AGCTTCAAGCCCACTTTTGCGCTCTCATTAGGATGTCAAAAACAACAGAGACGTATCACAGTAGATTAATAACAGATTAGTGTGAATCACTGCAAGAAACTGATCGTGTGAAAATGATTGAGGGAGGAGTGGGGAGTCCAAGAAGTTCCTTGCTCAGGACAAATGGCAAAATAGAGATCGATTCAGAGGGCTTTGGCCCAGGATCCTCAGGTGAGTTGTGGAGCCAACCTGCTGCTGGGTTGCAAACCTCACAAAAGATGTTTCATTGGCATAGGGGTGCTTGTCTTTTGGAAGGATGTGCTCCTGGGGTGCATACACAGAGCCAGAGTGCCCCTCCTTCTGCCTCTGTCTGTACACAGGCTAAGAAGAGCTGCAGGAAGGTGACATGAGATCGCTCAGCGATGGATGAAGGAGGGCATTGCTCTGTGGCTCTACAACCTGGTTTGTTCCTCACTGCAGTGCAGTGAGTTTGCATTTCTGGTCCTCGGCTCTTTCGGTATGCCCATGGTCCTGGCCTTGGCACCAGAGAGGTCACTGATCTGGCCCCACCTCTACCTGTTGCGTGTCTCCAATGCCATGTGACTTCTTGGGTGCAGGCTTCC
>NW_015241616.1:0-602 GCF_001447785.1 Gekko japonicus | reverse complement strand
AATAAACAGACATGCAATCCTTCCAGTTCCTCTCTCCGATGCTGCAGAAGATGCTACCCCCCAAAAGCCACTTCTGCCTGATGACTGGCGCCAAAGCTCCAGATTGCACAAACGTTTGTTCCCTGCATGTAAACAATAGTACCAGTCTGAAGGTTTGATGGCTTAATCCCCGGGGAATCATAGAAGCGAAAGGAAAATGTCAGCCTCTGACAGTAATTGCCTGTGCATCTCTAAACTGTGGGCTTTCCAGAAACCTGGGTTTTAGAGAATGTTGACGCTTGGAAAACATCTTGGAATTAGTCAGATGCACAATAAATAATCAGGCTATTTTCTGGGCTTAGCCCTGTGTGCAGTCACTCTTCGGAGGGCATAGCTCCGACTCTTGGCTAATGCTCTTTGGGCAGTAGGGCCCCAATGCTCTTCCTGCCACAGGTGAAGCTGCCTGAAGTCTAGACTGATTCCATTTCTGGCTCGGTATTGCTGGCTCTGATTGGCAGTGACTCTTGATGTCCTCAGGCAGAGGGAGGTCTTTCCCACCTCTCATAAGTTCTCAGGCAGACAGGGCTTTCTTGAAGTTCTCAGCTAGAAAGAGATCTTTCTTG
>NW_015241615.1:0-602 GCF_001447785.1 Gekko japonicus | reverse complement strand
ATCGCCTGTCTGAAATTCCTCACTGTCTCCACTCTGTGCCTGTTATGGGCAGAGGCCACAAGGCACACTTCCTTTGGTCCAGGCAGGGGTTATCAGACCCTTTTTCTCTTCAGAGTCCCTCACCAGGAGCTTTCTGTTCACTCTTGCTCCAGCTGCAACTGATTCACTCCAACTGATCCCCACCAACTCCTTCCCACTTGAGTTTTTAAACAGCTCCATGTTCCATTCTCCAGTAAGCTGCCTTCACCTGATCAAAATGAGCTCCGTGAGTTGTCCATCATTTTTCAGCTAACTCACCCCTTTCCCCAGCAACATTGCCTAAAGGCCTGCGTTTGCGTTCTGTTCATCACACCCTGCCTGGCCTCACCCACATTCTGAAAACACTTGGTGGTCGCCAAGAAAGGTGTCAGTGGGCAGGGTTGTGCCCGGGGGCACCACGTTGGGGACACCTGTTGTAGGCCAGCGAGAGTCACCTCTTTAACCACTGCGGGAAACAGGGTGTCTTACCACTGAGCTGATCCAGCGGGGGGTTTCTTTTGTAATATACATTTGTAACTTAGATTTTTTTATATGTAAACTGCAGAGTTTTCTCATCTTCTGTA
>NW_015241614.1:0-602 GCF_001447785.1 Gekko japonicus | reverse complement strand
ATTTAGTGGGGTATGCTATCCAATGTTCCTTGAAGAAATGACAGGATGCAAATGTGACAGAATGACAAGCTCTGCTGACGAAAATTCAGGCTACATATAAGTAAAACCAGTTTAAAGTTTCACATGAAGAGAGAAAATTTACCTATGGTAATATGCTATACACTGAATTACTTCCCCCAAAACGAGGTAATATAAATTATAGCAGGCCTATAAATGACATTAATATAACCACTAGATGGCACTGTGCATATTTTAATAAGTGTCACATATATGCATACTTTTATATATTAACTACAGGGTGTCCTTATATTAAAGTAAACAAAAACCTATGGATGTGAGCTGCTCCGTCACAAAATAAATGATATCTATGCATCTGCATGAATTTTTTGCACACAGAGCCAGCCACTCTATTTCCTGAGCACCCATGTACATTAAAGAATCTATGAAGTGAAAGAATAAGGGGGGGAAATTGTAAATTATCATTGCAATGGCTGAACTCTCCAGTGTTGAGTGTGATTGTATTCTGATTTTAATTTCTTGTGTTACTAGGCTGGGCACATGGTAGTCTCAACCAACGAAATGCAGCAGCCCAGAGTGTAAAG
>NW_015241613.1:0-602 GCF_001447785.1 Gekko japonicus | reverse complement strand
TGGAAATAGCCTGGGCCTCCCTCTTGTTCCTGGTAAGTCCTCCTGCTGGCCAGTTAATCATGGGGGTGGGGCCCAGGAGTGGGGGATCCCTCCTTCCAGTGGGAGGCTGGCAACCCTAGGCAGAAAGTGCCTGCAGGAACTACCTCCAGCCTCTGCATGGCAATCAACAGGAAAGGGAAATGCCTGTATTTTTACCAGCAACTTTTGGGAGGTAGCTTAGGAAGCAGAGGCCAACTCACTGCACCATGCAAGTATGTGCTTACTGACTAGCTAGTAGCCTTTGTGAAGGACAGTGCCCCCCAACCACACGGTGAGCTGCTAGCCAATAAGCAGCCATGTGCTTGCATAGTGATACCTGAGCTGCACCCTTTTCCACCACTGCCTCCCAATCAGTGCTGCTAAAGTTCTCATCCCAGGGATGGCATTAAAACACAAAAAGAAAGTAACCCCAATAATATGTGGTCACTACTGCCAATGCACCACCATCCAGACAAATACAAGATTCTATAAGCACAAAAATATATATATTGAGCAAACTAAAGCAAAAAATAAATTGAAATTTCATGTTCTGAGCCATAAGCATGTGTGTTCTATGGCTTGTT
>NW_015241612.1:0-602 GCF_001447785.1 Gekko japonicus | reverse complement strand
TTTTTCCCGGGCCTTCACATCTCTAATTTCCACATTGCAATCTGTACCCAAGCCTCGGTTCACCCAGGTGGCTGCTGGTGGATGTGACTCTGAGAGCTGTCGTCGTGTGGAGTGAATTTGCCAGTTACGTCAACTGGAGCTCAGCCAGACTTGTGGCACTTAACCTCCGTTAGCCCTGCAGCTGTAGAGTTCATGGCCGTTAAGCTTTAGAGTTCATCACTCACCTTCCTTCATCCTGTTCCCAGGGATGCTAAGACTGGGTGGGCAGCAGGGGGTTGGAGGGGGGGCAGGTGCGAGTTCTCGTTAAACAAGCCTGTGCAGGATTTTCCTTCCACGCCTGCTGATCCAATTTGCACACCGTTCCCCAGAGCGTAATTCCCCTTCTTAACCTATTTAACTGGCATGATTGGCTGCTGATTCAACGGGGTTTTAAATAGGACTGCCGGCTGTGGCAGGCACTGATCCGTTTGCACGCTCTACCCCTTGTAGAGTCGCCTTCCACGTTAGCACGAGTACTCAAACACACAGGAGTGTGTTGGAAAGAGGCAATGTTGCAGTGTGATCCTACGTGGAGTCACTCCACTCTTAAGTAACTTGAAATC
>NW_015241611.1:0-602 GCF_001447785.1 Gekko japonicus | reverse complement strand
AGAACAGATTTCTGCATAAGATCCGGCCCTCCCTTCCCTGATGGAACCTGACCTTGTGCAGGCAGTGTTGAGCTCTCCCTCGGTCACTGGAGGCGAGGGTAACGCTCCGATCCTCTGACGCAGACTCCAGAGTGATAGAGTTACCAGCCGCCGGGTTCCTTCCCCCGAGTGGTTCTGTTGTTCGGCTCGCAAGCCCAGCTGCCTCCGAGGGAGAACCTTCTGAAGGCTGGATTCTTTTCTCCCTTCTGCAAACACTCGGCCAATTGTCTCCCACACTTTGAAAGGTTTCCACGGAGCTCTGGCCAAGGCAGCCGGGGAAGGCATTTAGGACGCTAAAAGGTCACTGCCTCCTCCCTACGCCTAATGCGGAGGGCTTTGTTGTTTCAGGGCCTCATGTGCAGGAATCGCAGCTGTCTGCCCCCTCCGTGGCCAAACAAGCTTGGCAAGAGAGATAAACAAGTGAGCTTATGTGAGATTCTCTCTGATTCTGGGCATCGAGAACGAGGCCCGATTTGAATGTAACGCTGTCCGAGGCCAAAGGAGTGGGCCGTAGTGTTTAGCGGGAGGGTGTTGTTGGTGTAGTGTTTGGTGTAGTGGTTAAG
>NW_015241610.1:0-602 GCF_001447785.1 Gekko japonicus | reverse complement strand
CACTTAACCACTACACCAAACTGACTTTGCCGTGTACAGATACAGGTCTCCAATGCTACGCCCAATTGAACTGATTTTTTCTCTTCTATATGATAAAGCCACGTAGAAGATTGGGACTCTGTTAACAGAGGAGCAATAAGACCGTTGTTGTCTCTTTTAAAAAGTGGGTGTGCTTGAGCAATACAGATCCTTGAGGGACTGGTGGCTTGTTCCAGTGCGAGGGCCGCTTTGTGTGTACTCTGCCGTTCCGCAGAAGTGAATTCTGTTCCTACCCCCAAGACTGTGGCATTGCCAACATCGTGGAAGACCTTTCTCTGAGGAGGAAGGAGCCACTGCCAGTTTGAGCGGGCGGTGCTGAAAAACGGGCCGCTGTATAATCCCTCTGTATAACGCAGGTTCGTGTTTTTCTGCTTTTTCCAGACGAAGATTACGGGGAGATCAGGACTGACTTCGTGGCTACCCGGCCGCGCCTCCCGGCCATGTTTATCGCCTCCCCTCGGGACCGTCGGAACTCGGTGTGGACTAAGGAGAGACCTTCTGCACAGGTAAGCTGGGCGGCGGCTCACCTGCTTGAGCCCCGGATCTTGCCCTCAGCAACTAGC
>NW_015241609.1:0-602 GCF_001447785.1 Gekko japonicus | reverse complement strand
GGGGTATAAATTGAATAAATAAATAGATAGTCTTGGGGTTGTTTGGCGGGAGAGAGGGGAGAAACTGTAAAATACTGATTTGACAAGTCACCTACTTAACATGATTGAGTTAACAATTTTTAGGAGCAAGATATTACAAGTTAGGGGCCACGATACAGGCAAGGCTCAGCACGTTTAAATCCCAGTGACTTCGACAAGAGGGATTAAAAACATCTTTAAGCATGCTTAAACAGGGAAGATTACAGCAAGATTAAAGATTAAGTCTCCATGAACCCGATCGGAATTTGGCTGACTTGTGTCTCTGGATTTTAATCGGATGCTGAAAATTCGGTTTTAAATTTGCGAAAATCTGAATTTTTGAAATGCACGCAACTCAGTAGGCAGTAAAAAATATGTGTTACGTTCCATGCGGGGACTGACGGACCAAACATCTCTAGGAACCGCACTGAGGAGATTAAGATTTGCTTAGGAGACTTGGGGAAAGAAGCAAGACTCATGCCAAGGTCTGGGGAAGCACTATAACCTGAGTCATCCGAGGAGCGTCTTCTGTGTTGGTCCCGCATACTCCCTCCTCGCTCCAAGTCCACGCTCTGGAACAAGCC
>NW_015241608.1:0-602 GCF_001447785.1 Gekko japonicus | reverse complement strand
TGTTTTGTTGCATATCTTTCAATAAAAAAAGAAAGAAAAAAGAATATGTAGCTCCACTATCTATGTAATACTTCCACTTTGTGTGTAAAAATTCCATGTTGTGTGGGTATATAATCCTACTGACACAGGAGATCATTTTGTGAATTTGTGAAAGCAGGCTTTATATACCCATGTCTGTGGGACGTAAAACTAGAGAATGTATTGGTGTTCTAGGTATCATAAAGGCTGTAAAGATCTTTACTGCAGAACCATTTCTGGCACTGTATGTGTTTTGAAGATAAAAGTAGAAGAAAAAGCTGGGAAAAGGGCCAGAGATGGATTTTAACCAGAATGGTCAGATGTGAGCACAGGATTTGCGTCTTCCAAAGCTCTTAAGGATTCACCCGTCTTTTTCTTGTGTTGACTAGTCCACCATTACCAAGATAAGCATATTCATCCAGTTTTATGGACATTTCCTGCATCTGTTCTTCAAATAACATGTAGTAAAGCTAATATCAAGAAGTAGCCCTTAATGTGAATAGATTCCTGCAGATTCTAGAGTTCTTCTGAAACTTTATTCACTTATTTACTCCATTTAAACCCCATCTTTCTCCCCAGTGGGG
>NW_015241607.1:0-602 GCF_001447785.1 Gekko japonicus | reverse complement strand
ATCTCCCTTTACCATCAGCTGAGGTGGAGTGGCGAGAGGAATCAGAAACCTCGATGGAAGAAGAAGAAAAAACCCTTCCTTTGATGCCTAAGGTTAAGATGAAGTAATACATTTGATTATTCTTATGCCTTGGGCGGGGAGGTGGGTGGTGGGTGGGAATGTATCCCTGTTTGTCGTGCCATACAACGTTTCTGTGAATGACGCAAAGGTCCTTTCTGCGTGTGTTTATGTATAAAGCTCAGCTTCTTCCCCTCGGCTTTTGAAAAATACGCGTGTGGTATCACCTTCAAGTGGGAAGGGTTGCGCGGCGTCCTTTTGTTGTCCCCCTTTTAAGAGCAAGGTATGTCTAACCATTAAAATTATATCATGGGTTCTGGAGAGAGTCATCCTTTTATTAAAGCAAGAATCAGCTCAAAGGAGGAAACATCAGTTCTCTTTCATGAAAGAAATACTTAAGGGATAACAAACAGCACTTGAGATTGAATCATGACGAGGTGGGTCAGCCGCCGCTTTCCTCTGTACAGAGGCATTTCTATATTTCACTATACATTATACCTTGAAAGAAAAATGGACTCATTCCGAGGGAATTTCTAGCACACACA
>NW_015241606.1:0-602 GCF_001447785.1 Gekko japonicus | reverse complement strand
TGGTATTGTGAACATTTCCCTTCTTTCCAAAACTGTCATTCAGCCTCTCTATGTTTACCCAGAAGTCAGTCTTGTGGATTTCCTTGAGGCTGTGATTGCAAACCTATGCACATCTGTCTGAAAGCAAGCTTTGTCGACTTCAGTAGAGATTTCTGCAGTTACCATGCAGGGAATCTGGCTGTCTTTCCCAGACAAGAGTACCTGTACTTCAGCCACTTTCAGTGCTAAGCTAAGATTGTTTTGGTCCAGTCAAATCCTATCCCCCATCCTATGTGCTGTTGCATGAGAAGAAGTAAACAATAGCACATGAAATGATCAGGACTAAGATATTGTTTTCATTTGCAATCAGTCACTAATTGCAGTTGTCATGTGCTTGGTGAAGGAAAGACGAGACACATAAAATAATTGCTTGCTGACGTTCACCCTTCTTGCGAAAGGCAAGAACACCCCACTCCACCCAAACATCATTGTTATAGCTAATACTTTTTTGTCCCCTCTTTCCAGTGCAGCACACATGATTCTCCCTTCCACATTCTATTCCTTACAACAACCAACCAAGGAAGGAGATTAGGCTGAGAGAGAGTGTGACTGGCCCACGGTCG
>NW_015241605.1:0-602 GCF_001447785.1 Gekko japonicus | reverse complement strand
GTACACACTTTGATCTTCAGAGCATCTCATGTCATTATTAAGGTAGATTAAATACAACTCTGCACAATTTGAGAAGACGTGAGAACCCCTTTCACAATCTACATTAAAGGACTTTCCATTTCATAGAGCAGGGTACGGAAGTATACTCACTGTAAGAATCATACGTCTCCTCGGTCAAGCCGTGGGCGTAGTCATAATAATCGGCCCCACTGTTTGGAAAAAGAGAGAAGAGAACCAGGATATAAGCAGGAGTTAAGACCCAACGTCAAACAACAGTTCACAATAACTTATGGACAACAGAATCACAGCTTAAAATCTTCTTAAATGCTCAAGGACAACGGTGTGAAATGAAAAGCAAGTTAATACCCTCTATCACAGAGGTGATAGCCCTGTACACAGGACCCCTCTCTGCACACTGACTGAAGGAGAAGAGAGGCAGACCGGACATGAGCACAATGGCCCCAATTCTCTACCTGGATGTGATCACTGGATTGTGAGCATGGTGGCAAGATCTCGTCTCATGACCATCAGGGAGTGATGCTTTTCGAATGATAACAACCACACTGCCTTCTTCTATACCAAGGGTGGCCAAACTGTGGCTT
>NW_015241604.1:0-602 GCF_001447785.1 Gekko japonicus | reverse complement strand
CCCAAATACTTAATGCTGCCTTCAGGCATTAGCTCATCAGAGCTGGATTAAGATGATTGCTGCTAGCGGCACAGTGAGCTCCATGCTGCTCCGGTAGTCATTATACAGTGTGCCCTGGCCCCAGCCTCTCTTGTTGCTCTTTAATAGTTTAGAAGGGCTGGCCACACCCAGAGCCTCTTCCTGAGCTTCAGATGCTACCTGGCCCTTAGGGCCAAACCACAAAAGATGCTGGGAAAATCTGTGAACTGATGTGCTGTGCAGAGAAGGTTTAACCCTCCTGCTGCTTGATTTTGCTGATTAAAAAAACCCTAACCCTCCCCCAGCTGTTGTTAGCCTTGGAAGAGAAAAAGATAGGCAAGAGCAGGCCTGTCTCTCCCACCCTTCTCCAGAACAAATAAGAAATTGTGGGAGGAGGTATAAGATAAGCAAACAAAATGCAGGGTTTTTAAACCAACTCTCCCCTCCACAAGTATCTGGGCAAGCCAGATATTCCGAACAGGACAGCACAGCCCCCAATACTATGAAAGCCCACAAAAAGGAGACCAAGATTCTAAGTGACCATACAAATTTTCTAAATGAAATTCCCCCTGTATTATAGCTCT
>NW_015241603.1:0-602 GCF_001447785.1 Gekko japonicus | reverse complement strand
CTCAATTTGAAATTTACTAGATTTTAGGTTCTGCTTAACATTCATCATATACCATCTTTCTTTCATGATTCCATTCAATATCCATTTGACGTCCTATGGTTGCTGGATCCAATACCTGCATAAAGATAAAAGTGCACTAGACTGCTATTTTGATACAATATTTATCTGTATGCTCCTGAAAGAAAAGTGGCAAATAAGCTTGGCAGCAGCAAAGGAATCCACAGTTGTGATCAGCTCAAGTGTAGATAACAAGTTTGAAGGAGATGACCTTATAATCTCCCTTCCAAGCTTCCAGTGATTTGATGGCATTGTTTTATTTTCTGAAGCTGCTTAGGACTCACTGAGAATCTGGCTCAGTAACATCGGAGGCGTCAAATTCATTCAATAAGACTATGGTAGGCCTGCAAAGGATTATTGAACTGCTAATATTTTTTTTCCAAAAGCAATTTCACACCCAATGAATCTTGCCACGGATTATCCCCAAACAGAGGGAGCCTATGACAAATGTCATGAATTGCAAACTCCCCAAGAACACAGTAGAGCAGAAGTTTGATCCACAATTAGGTTTGCCTGATTGGGAAATTCCTGGGGATTTGGGGTGG
>NW_015241602.1:0-602 GCF_001447785.1 Gekko japonicus | reverse complement strand
AGATCTATGACAGGGCTACCTGACAATACGTGTAAGAGGCTAGAGTAGGTTTTAGGTGCAAAGAGAAAAGTGACCAAAGAAGGAATGGTCTGAAATACAGCAGGAACTGTATATAGAATTGCAAGTGGTTCAACCTGGGGGTGTGGCAAAGGGGTTAAAGTGACGCAGGAAAGTAACTCTAGGGTATGGGAGGATAGCGAGACTGTAAGTGAGGCGTCAAAAAAAGAAAGCTGAGGATGAGCGAGTAGGCAAAAGGGGCAGGAGCAGTAATGGGACGCTGGCAGCTGGGCTGCCTATGGGAACAGCTGCTAGCAGTGTAGAGTTTCAGCAGTGATTGCAGACATGCTGCTCACTGTTGTGACGCATCAAGCAACCGCCTGTTTGCTGTGGCAGTTAAGACTTCAGACAAAAAAATTCTGCAGCCAGCCTTGGGCATCATTGGGAACCTTGCCATGAGAGCACAACATTTGTTCTGAGGAAATTAGGCCCTGCCAGAACTCAGTGTGAATGAAGAAAGAAAACCTAACCACTGAACAAGCAATGCCCTGAAGGACAGCACTCCACAGTGCAGGGTGACCTCTTCCCTTCTAAACATTGTGTTC
>NW_015241601.1:0-602 GCF_001447785.1 Gekko japonicus | reverse complement strand
CCCCCCCTCCCCCGGTCATCTGCTGATGCAGCCCCTCCCCACACCTTGAGAGCCCCGAGAGCTCTGGGCAGCCAGGAAGTGCTGTGTGCGAGGAATGTCACAGCAGGGAGTGGGGCTCCTACAGTTGCGTTTCTGCGCATTTGAGGGATCTGTTCCTATTCAGCCGATGTTCATGCCTGACATGTCATGCTGTGTGTTGCCGGCACCTGGTGTACTCATCCCTGTCTTCTATGTTAAGGGGGTACCAGCAGCAAGATGCCCACGAATTCATGCGTTACCTTTTGGACCACCTGCACTTGGAGCTTCAAGGCGGCTTCAACGGCATCTCCCGCTCCGTCATCTTGCAGGAGAATCCTAGTCTTTCTGCTGGCAGTAGGTGTTGCATGTAAGGAGACGGCGTTTGTTCTTTCCGGTCCCGGAACTGGCTCCCCACCCCCGCCCCCTGCCCGGGCACTATCAGAGTCTAGGAACTTGCATCCAAAACTTCCCTGAATGAGACCTTCCTGGCTGTAACACAGAAAATGCCAATTTACATGCTTTCTGGGAAGCATCTAGAGGAGGGGTGTCAAACGCGGTTGTGAGGGCCGGATCTGACATAAATG
>NW_015241600.1:0-602 GCF_001447785.1 Gekko japonicus | reverse complement strand
GGGAGCCCTGGTACAGTCCTCTCTACCTGTGCAAAAAGCCCCCTTGGATCATTCCGTTTTGCATTGTTTGTGGCCAGCCAGACGTCCTAATCTTGCCAAGGAGGCCATTCCATCCAATTGGCACCTCCTTGAAACATATGCAATTATGGAAATAGGATCCTGACCATAAAAAGGAGCCTATATTAACTGGACCCAGATCAAGGGGCAAAAAAAAATGATCAAAAATCACTCTGACCGCAACATTAAAAGAAAATTTGGCATCGCTGGTTTGGCTGCTTAAATAAAAGGCCGTTCTTAGCCTTGTGGAATCAAGTATCCGAAAACTTTCTCTAACCTCACGCTAACGTTATATCCATAATGATCCCCATACGCCCCACTCCCCTTTGCCGTGATGAGTTCCAGCCCTCCAATATGTGCCGCCGTATCTGCAGATAATTTAACAGCGCTCAAGTTAGCTTTCGAGTTTGGTAATTCTCCCATAAATTCTACATTCATGTGATGGATTCTCTCTGCGAGGCATTAAAATATCATGCATGATGGCCTTCTCTATAAACATAAATCATCACGCATTTCATCAAGTTAGCAGCACACCGACTGGTAAT
>NW_015241599.1:0-602 GCF_001447785.1 Gekko japonicus | reverse complement strand
AGGGCTCTTCTGATGTTCACTTGGAGGGCCTGTACATTCACTTGGGCTTGAACATAGGCAATTTTAAGGTGCGCATTTTAGTGTTTAGTGTTCAGTTTAGTGTTCTCACGGTTATGAGCAGTTGGTGTGCTCTTCCTCCTGGGGAGGAGGTCACTGGAGTACTTTCTTTGGTCTTGAGAGTTTTTAGACTCCTGATGTTTTAAGAACGAGGCCAGGGTCTGCACTGAAGAATGCATTCTGGCCTCCCCAAGGCATTTGTGGCTGGCTTGGGGGGCGGCGGCTGATGTACGCATGTGTGGGGTTTTGATGTGGGAGTGATGGTAGCCAGCCATGCCCAGGAGGGGGGGCAGCGACAAGATAAAAGGGGAAAATCCGGTGGCAACTTTTCTGAGCTCTATAAATAAGTCATGGGCACATCAGGGGTCTCATTAGCGGCCTCTACGGAGTGCTGCTTGGTAGCTGGGGGGTGGGTGCATTGTTTGCATCTCCGAGGCACGGATGTAACTTAGGGAGTTTTAACTGTTAGGGAAAACTAGGGAAGCCGGAAGAGAATGGATCGAGACAGAAAATGCCTGAGGGGGACAATAATACTTGGGGCAGCA
>NW_015241598.1:0-602 GCF_001447785.1 Gekko japonicus | reverse complement strand
GAAAATATGGAACAAATGCTAGATGTAGATGCCCCATAAGGGAAATCTCACAGTCCCTTTCAGAGCAGGCACTGAAGCAGGGGAGGAAAAAGTCTCCCTTCACTGCTTCTCTGCAAGGATGACTTTGTTTAATTGATGGGTGAAGGAAATCCTGTAAACTGTATACCATTTATTAGGTGTTTTAAACTGTCTACTAAAATGGAGCCCAGCTTGGCGGTTACTGCACGTCCTATCATAGCCATAGGAATCCTTCATAATTTTAGCAGCTAATAAACCTGGGCCTAAATCTGGATTTACTTCAATGGGCAGGAGAAGACAGCGATACTTGGGAGTTTTAACAATCCTGACTTTTAAGTAATCCCTCGGTGTCCTGAGCGGAGGCAAAAGCCGCTTCCCATGTCTGCTGCCACAAATTCTGATGCCGGATATTTATAACTAAACATTTGCAGTGCAATCCAAAGCAGAGTTGCACCACATCTAAGCCCACTGACTTCAACTGACTTAGAAGGGGTACAACTCTGCTTAGGACTGCTCTGTTAGAGATGGATCCTGGAATGCTGAAATAGAGGAATGTTGACATCTTTATGTTGGGGTGGGTGGTT
>NW_015241597.1:0-602 GCF_001447785.1 Gekko japonicus | reverse complement strand
GCTCACACTGACTCACCTCAGAGGGAACATTGCACCCGATGTTGCTTGTTTTTTGCTCAAGAAGTCAAGAGTTTCTAGCCTGCGTGGCTGCAGAGAGGGGGGGGGATCTGAAAACACAACAGGGAAGGAAACGCTCCCCCAAAGGATCTGAAACGTGAGCAGTAAACACTTTCCAAGGCTCCAGGGAGAAATGCTCATGGCCAAGCCCTGCACATCTGGATGGCAGAGACCTGCCAGAAAAACAGCACCTGCGCCTTCCCGTTCGGGCCACCTGGCCGGGCCTCCAGGACCATCTTTCGACCACCTGCCTCGCTGCGTAACTGAAGCACAAATCGTGTGCTGCTCAAAGGTGCGGAGAGCCCTCGGGTGCAGGACTGTGTTTCTGGCCCGGCCCCGTACTGACCCAAACGCCCCGCCCTGATCCACCACCACCCCGCCATCTCAAGCGCATGGGCAGATCCACCATGTTTCGTGACACCTGCCGGCCGCTTTGTGCGGGCAGCCGGCTTTTGAGGGGCAAGCGGTGCGGCTGCCTTAGACTGGTGTTCCATGACCTGTGGGTCAGGACCCAAAGGTGGTTCACGAAGCCTCTGAAAGGGGGT
>NW_015241596.1:0-602 GCF_001447785.1 Gekko japonicus | reverse complement strand
AAAGGGGGGCTTTGCAAAGACATCCTAGAGAGAGGTCTGTCAATTTCACGTTTGCGGAGGATCTGGGCTCTTTCCCGGCCTTCAGGGACTGGGCAGCTCCTGCTTATCCCACCCACCCTGGATCTGGCTGTCCCTAGAGGACCCGAGGACAGTTTTGGCTCTGTCCCATGCCCCAGCGGCGTTCCTTTCCTGGCGGGTGTCCATAAACGCAGGGAGCAGTGCCTCAAACAGCATGCGTCGAGCGATTGGCCACTCAGTCCTCAGGGATCTGGCAAGCTCCTTCTCTCAGATGTGGATGGGAGCCCCCCTTTCTGGTGCATGTGACCGAGGGTCAGCCATGTGGCTTTGCAGGGCCCTGCTGTTGCCACATCCAGGGTGGGTTGACCCTGGGCATGGCCAGATTCATGCACGGAGGGGTGGCAGGACTCAGAGTCAATGTTTGCTGAGAGCTGGACGCAACTGGTGCCAGCACAAACACAGACCCTGGCCGCCGCAGTTGCCGGTCCAAGGGCAGCGAGGGGAGCCTCCTCCCTGCCTGGCTGGCCCCTGACTTTTCTTTCCCCCTGTTCTGGGGGTCATTAGCCCCCTGCTCTGGACCGCAG
>NW_015241595.1:0-602 GCF_001447785.1 Gekko japonicus | reverse complement strand
GATTAGAGTCCGCAACAGCAATCTCCTCCCATAAAGCTGCTGAAGCTGTTGAAATAAATGGAAACATTATGACAATCATAATCAGCATAAATTACTAGCATTAGCAGCATCTGTTCTGAAAGCGGAAATCTTTGCGCAGGGTGCCTTAATTTTTAAATAAATAACCAATATGTATTATTTTCTTCCGTCCCCTCTCTCCTAGGAAAAATGAAAGATGGTTTTGTAGAAGCGAAGCCTTATGACGGATCTTCTCCCGGCTCTGAGCAATAACGCGCAAGTTGAATTGCTCCGATGACATTGCGTTGGTTTGCCCGGGGAGTTCTAAAGAGGGGCGGGGGGTGATTATGATGAATGACGGGACTTTTCATTAAAAAAAAACCACCGCCCTGACAGGGATCTAAACAGCTTCTAAAAGCAGAAGGAGGGTGGGGAGAGAATGCACTTCTGCTTTTGCGGTGGCATTTCCCACCATCATTTGTTATCTTAATTTACTCGAGAGAGACATCAGTGAGATCTTCAGAATCACAATGCAGGGCTTTTCACGGGGCCTTAATGAATCTCCCTTTGCTAATGTTCATATTCGGATATAGTGAAGTTCTCTG
>NW_015241594.1:0-602 GCF_001447785.1 Gekko japonicus | reverse complement strand
TTTTTTTGCCATAAGCTGGAGGGACTTACAAGACAAACAACCAAATGTTTCTCAGAGCAATATTACAGAGAGGTAAATTGGAAGGAAAAGGACCCAAGTAAGTTTTCTTGGAGGACAAATAGGGTAAAAAGTAAATTAAATCGTTATTTTGCAGGGCTGTCTGTCTGAATAGCACTTATGAAACATTTTAGCCACTGCTTGAGTTGTATTCTCCTTCCTAGTACTAACATTAAAATCCCAATGCAACAAAGCAAAACATGTACATTCTTGGCTGTATTACCATTTCGGGACTTCAGATCTCTGTGTATTACTTTGACCGGAGCCTCCATATGCAAATAATGCATTCCTAAAAAGGACATGAGGGGAAAAAATCATTTTATTATACTATGAGCACTTATTACAATTACTATATATTATAATATTATTGTATTATTATCTATTACATAATCAGTGGGATCTAGTTCAAAAGAGCAAAATGGCTCTAACAAACTCAGGGTCAATCTCCAGTGATTGCTGTGGGTCCAACCAGGCTTCAGCACATGTTCCACGGCTTCATGACTGACAAACTCCTGTTATGCACATGGGAAGTTTCAACTGTACAC
>NW_015241593.1:0-602 GCF_001447785.1 Gekko japonicus | reverse complement strand
AAAATAGCCCTGGTTCTGTGTATTGTATTGAATGATCCTTTTCTTTAGACCTGTATTCTTAGGACACAGTTCAGCCATATAAAATCCCACTAACTCTTGTGAAATGACACCTTACCCAACTTCTATAAAATGTGCAGCTTTAGAAGAATAATGTTTAATTTCCACTCTGCTAATGCTAAACATAAAACAGCCTTCCAAAATAGGCCAAAGGCTGCAGTTCGTGTTTTTCTAACTGTTCCTCAGTCTGACTAGGAGGGTGCCAAGTTGGTATGTTAATGGGGTGTAGCCAGTGGAACAGAAGAGTTTTTCCTGCAGCTTCAGGAGTCACATTAAGCCAGTCTCCCAGAGCCACGAGCAGAAGGGGAGAGATCGGATGGTGCTTAAAGGAAGGAACTCTGGTGGAAACTTGGCCAGGAAATGCCAGGAGAGCATCCTCAGAGATTCTGAGGCAGGCAGGGAGGGCTCATTTTTGGTCCTGCTCTAGCAAATGCCAGAGGAAAAGCATGCAAAAAATGTGACAGACAGAGAACCACCACAAGAAAGTAGAAACTGAAATCTGGTAACTTTTAAGATTATTCTGCCATTATAGAGAATTGAATCTA
>NW_015241592.1:0-602 GCF_001447785.1 Gekko japonicus | reverse complement strand
TTCACCAGTCACAAACAGGGAGCTGATTTCTCAGTGATCAGTTCGACCGTTCATCAACCTGTTTGTGACTGTTCCACAGGCTGCTTCATTGTATTCCTTCTAAATCATACACTACAGGGCAACACACTTTTTGTACATGCATGTTCTCATAGACTTTGATTTCTACCCTGCCCAGCCCTTGCTGCATAAATGTGCAGCTGAATTTAATCAGTCACAAATCATATATATCAGCCAGAAATGACTGCTGTGCCTTGATAAAATCCTGCCCCTTGTTGTTCACCTCAGTAGTCCCTAGTGACGCCAGTGGCTGCCAATCAGTTTGAATCAGGAGCACCTTTGCCCATGCATGCTTTAACAGTGAAACCATCTTGTTCCTGTCAGTTTACATTGTCAATTATCCCTCAGTTGTTGTTGGCATTAAGCAAATGACAGTGGCATGAAGAACAATTTGGGGCACCTAATTTATTTCTTGCACAGAATGGTGCTGAGAGATGTGCTGAGAGATGTGAATGCATGAAAAAAGGAAACTGCCTTACGCCGAATCAGAAACTTGGTCCATCAGGGTCCATGTAACATTTTGAAGAAGAAGAGAAGAGATTGGA
>NW_015241591.1:0-602 GCF_001447785.1 Gekko japonicus | reverse complement strand
GGGATCCCCTGAAGTCCTTGGGTCTTCTTCTGCTTTCTTGGCTCCAGAAAGGGACTGCTGGCCACCTGACCCCCTGCTTGATCTTGGGGTTCCTTGGTGAAGCTGCCCTCTCCTTCCATTTGCTCTTTTTCCACACTGACACTGAGCCTGTCTCATCTCAGCTGTGCCTTACATTCATGGACCTCCACCCTGGCCTCTCAGACTCTTCCACTATGCTTGTCTCTCTCCTCCATGTGTTGTCTCTTCTTACTGTTGAAATGCAGATTGCAGCCTCCTTGGGGCAGGGACCTGCCTTCCTGGCTGATGGTGCAAAGTGCACTGCTGGTGTGATATACTAATGGAATAAAATAATGTCATCAATGAGTAGTGATTTGGCAAAAGCTGCTGTAACTTCAGATGGAAAGTATTTATAGTTATTTAAGATTTGTACCCATCCTTTCAATCAAGTGATCTCTAATCAATCCATTGCCCTTCCCACCATACTTGCAGTCCCAGGGCAGCTGGCTCTCTGGGTGCCAGGGCTCAATGCAGGGATGCAAGAGCAGATGTGAAAACAAGCCATGGTCAGGTCTTCCAAGGAGTGTGGTGGTGAGGCCAGATGC
>NW_015241590.1:0-602 GCF_001447785.1 Gekko japonicus | reverse complement strand
TGTAATTCTGAGAGCTCTCTAGGACCCATCTGGAGCTTGGGACCCCTAGCCCAGGTGGCATCTCAGTAAATAAGTAACAAAGCACCAGTTGGTCACTTTTGCCTTCGCACAGCCTGCAAATGAAATCTTCTCAGTCACCAGAGAAGAGGCATCTGGGGGTCATGGATGGGTCATTAAAATGACCTCCTCATTGAGCACAGGTTCACTTGCTGTTCTTTGCACATGCACAGTTGGGTATGTCCTGAAAAAGACCCTATCCAGGATACATTACTCAGCAGCGTCTCTTGTGAAGAGATCACAAATACCGATACAAATACTAACCACAAGATTAGTCGCATTATTAGGTTTTCAGGTAGACATCAAGTGGCATGGTCAATAGGCCCACAGACACATTGAAGTAGTAAGTCTCAACTCAAAAATCTCACACATTTCTTTTGAATGATGTTCCTTTAAACAATTGGAAGGCACTGGCATATGGATGGTAGGAGCAGGCAACAGCTGTGAAAAAGCAATATGTAATCACACCAATTGGCTCATCCAGGTGAACACTCTGTTGAACCACTGGCAAGCTGGAGATCGGTCATACTGCAGGCAGTGTCAGC
>NW_015241589.1:0-602 GCF_001447785.1 Gekko japonicus | reverse complement strand
TTTTGGAAATAAATGAGTGATAAATGACGTGTCCTTATTATTTATTTATTAGTTTTAAACATGAGCCTAATGGGTGCCCCACAAGAAAAAAACATTTGCCCCACAAACCAAAAAATCCTTTGGGTCTGACCTGAACCTGCAACAGACCAATCCCACTGGATGAGCCAGTCCTACAGTTATGAAAGAGGGAACGGGGAGGGGAAAAAATGATTTCTCACAATACCATCCCCAAGGTCTAACTTACTTACTGGCAAGCTTTTAGGGAGATACCGTGTGGTGCGCGCCCATCCTGACTTACAGGATGCTACTGGATCAGTGCGCAAAAGTAGCTGAGCTTGGTCTTTCTGCTGGCTTTACTATCTGGCCCATCTGCATTCCACCCTTCCTTCCATGAACATATGCGCTTCTCCCCCCCCCCCACTCTCACCTCACAACAACCCTGTGAAGGAGGCTCAACTAAAAGCCAACGGATGACCTAGGGAAGCTGCGTGGCACAGAAGGATTTGATTCAACAGGTCTCCAGCCTCCGCCTCACCCCAGGTTCCTTCCTGGATAAGGCTAACCTCTCTGAGGCTCTAGTGCAGTGGTGGTGAACCTATGGC
>NW_015241588.1:0-602 GCF_001447785.1 Gekko japonicus | reverse complement strand
CACCAGCATTTGTTTTTTCCACCTTTTCAACCTCTCCTTTCCATGCAGCCTTTATTTTGGCCTTTTATTGACAGAATCTCACCAGGATAAATCTGGACAGGCTTTGGCCCTTCATGATATTTCATTACAGGGCTCCAAGCCTCAGATTTTTCTGTGTAGATATGAAATGGATCAGTGGGGAAAGGGACCCCAGATCCTTCTTAGATTCATCCCTATCAGCTCTCCCTGCCCAGTTCAGTGCAGAGTGGAATATCTTTCTGTATGGCCAGCCGTCCCTGGAATGTCCCTGTTTCATGCAGATGGGTCTTGCCTATCTTAATTTCAGTTTGCCCGCATGATGTGGGCATGTATTTCTGCACAGGGGTCCCTTCTGGGTAATTCTGGCATACACTCATTTCACATTGGGGCAACCATAATTGCTTCCGAAATGAGTCTTCCTTCAAATAGGATCCTAGGCATTGGCCATTGGCATTCCTCTGCGTATAAAACATACATCTGGCACCCATTATGATTTGAGAACTTATGTGTTTTTTCTCTTAGTCCTAGCAGGCTCAAGGAAATTGGCTTGGATTGTGGTGCACAGTATCATATTATGGGCCAGT
>NW_015241587.1:0-602 GCF_001447785.1 Gekko japonicus | reverse complement strand
TTTGAGTGGAGCGGAGGGAAGACTGCTTCTCTCTGGTGCATGCTGGATCTTGAAAAGAGGTGGTTGAAGGCGGGCTGTGTATCTGATGCACCCTGCCAGCCAAACTCACCTCCCACTCGTGGCTTCTCGTACTCTTAATTCCGGTACTGCTAATCATCTTTGCTTTGTCCTTAAGGTGGTTGCAGGTTAACAAGGCAAGAAAGGAATTTTACCCCAGGGTCCTGATTGGCTAACAGACTTTAGGGTTTTTGCCTTCTTCTTAGGGGGGGAAAAAACCATACATATCTGACTGTACCATTGCATATTTATACCTAATCTCACAACTGGCTGATGGGCATTTATACCTTACAGTGGGGGACACAGTACAAGGCTACATGGGGTGGGTTCCCTGCATGATGAAAAGGGCCCCCGCTTAAGGGGCTCTGGGGGTAAGGTGCATGACAGCCACCTCTGGGGCTGGCACACCAACCACACTCCCAAGAGGTTGGTAACTGGCAAGAACTGTAGCTTCTGCTACTTCTCCCCCCCCACACACCCCAATCTGGTTCTCTTTCCTTGGTTATTCCCAATAGCTGGGTTGGAGGTGTCTAAGAGGAAGAAGA
>NW_015241586.1:0-602 GCF_001447785.1 Gekko japonicus | reverse complement strand
TTGTTGTTTTTTCTGACTGTCAGTCTGTGCTAGGAAAAGGGCTTCCGTGGGAGAGACTGAGCATGCCCAAGTTTTGTTTCGTTGCCGTCTTTACCCAGCCATAAAGAACTTTTTACCCCGCCCCCGTGCTGTTTCGGTTCCCATAACCTCCCACTCACTCGACCTCTGATTTCCCCCCCGTGTTTTAATGTTGCGAAGTAGCCTCTAGTGGACCTCATTCGTCGACTGCAAAAGCGGACGGGCGGGGCGGTCTACAGCAGCCCTAACTGAGCATGCCCCGGAGCTCTTGGTCTGGAAACAGAAGGCGCGAGAGCGGCTGTTTGGGGCTCTGGCTCCGCTTCCTCCTCCTGTAGGGCCCGCCCTTTGCTGAAGGGCTTGCGCGGCACGTTTGGGTTGCAGCTATTGGAAGAGGCGGAGGCGGCATGCCGAATAAGAAGCCGCGGGCCCCGGGGCCTGCAAGCAAGAGCGACGGTGGTCAGTGGGTGATGGTTGCGCCAGGTAAAAAAGAAAGTAGCGCTCCCCCTCTGCTTCCCCGCAGTTAGTTTCTTAACTCCCCCTCCCCTCCGATTTTCTCAATAGGTGGACTTCTCTTGGGGGGGGGG
>NW_015241585.1:0-602 GCF_001447785.1 Gekko japonicus | reverse complement strand
AGCAAGGGAACCTTTACCTTTTTAGACTTTTACAAACCGGGGAAGACAGAGGCAAATCAGCTCTGTAGCACCTGGGATTTTGGGGATGCCGGGGGAGGGGAAGCCAAACACCTGAGTATCCAGTTATAAAGCTTTGGGGCTGAAGTTTCTCACCTTGAGCGTGTAGACCCTGTCTCCCTGCTCATTGAGGTAGTACTGCAGGAACATGATAGAGATTCAGCCTTCTTTGATTTCCCAGCCGACGACGTAGATCAGCTTCTTACGACAATCGCGCACCCGCGTCCAGGCAAAACACGTGTCCAGCAAACCCCTGCGCTTCCTGGGAAACTCAGTCTCTAAATCCTCCAATGAGTGAACTCAAAGAAACGACGCAGTTCCCCAATGCATTCTGGGAAATGAAGTCAGCCCTCTCCAACCCTCGTGGCGCGCTTGCCGGGACCGTTCCAGTCCCAGCGCGGCTCTCGGAGGTGTAGCCAGAACTGGCCAATGCATTCTGGGAATTGTAGTCTCTTCATCTCCTGCTATGGGTCGCAGCTGGGAAGACATCTATTTGGTTTACAGGCATGGCAGGGGTCATCTTCTTTGCAGTTAGCCGCCGCCTC
>NW_015241584.1:0-602 GCF_001447785.1 Gekko japonicus | reverse complement strand
GACAGGTAGCCATGGGCTCAAAGGGGGCCCTGATTAGGGCCATAAACACCACGTTCAGGTTCCTGGTGGGAAAGCGGTGGACCTGTGGAGGGTTAATCAAGGCAGTGCCTCTAAGGAATCTCTTTACATGGGGATGCTGAGAGAGAGGCTTCCCTTTCTCCATCCCCCTAGCCACTGAGATAACGATCCAGACAAGCCTATAGGAACGCGAGGACATCTCCCACTTTGACTCTAAGGGTTGCTACTTCCTGCTCGGAGCAGCATTTGTGGAAGACTTTCCAGACAGTATTGTATACCCTGTAGATGGACCCCTTCCTAGAAGCCACTAGAGAGTCTATGACCTTGTCTCAATAATCTCTCTCTTTGAAGTTCGACCACTCAACCTCCATGCCGTTAGGTTTAGCAACCTGGGCTGGAGGTATGTCAAAGATCTCTGCAGGAGGTCTTCCTGTGGAGGAAGTCGCCACAACTCCAGATCCTGGAACCAAGTCCCTCGAGGCCAGAATGGTGCTATCAGGATGACCTCCACCTGCTGGTCTATGATCTTCTGGATCACCCACTGGATGATGTGTCGGACGGAAGGTGTACAGTGGCTGATCAGG
>NW_015241583.1:0-602 GCF_001447785.1 Gekko japonicus | reverse complement strand
CCATCCTCCCTCCAACACCTGCTGCTACTGCAGCAGGTCGGCAAAGGGGGAGGACTGTTAAGACGCAGGCAACCAATCACCGGCTGGCGGCCACGCTCTGCCCGCCCACCCCCAGCAGCGGCCACGCCCAGAGGCAAGCAGGCAGACGGGCGGGCGCGACACACGCACAATCAGCCCTGCGGGCAAGGGAACGTGCAAGGGGGAGAGAGACCGACTCTTCTTTTTCTGTCCCGGGGAAGAAAGTCTGGCAAGACCGGGGAGGGCGGCGGGAGGACTCCGAGCTCGCCCCCGCCTTCCACGCATCCTGCGGGGCCGCGCTGCTTTCTTGCAACCTCAGCACGGCTGGGTAGGGCTCAGGCGTGGCTGCGAGACCTCCTACGAATAATCTTCGACCGAGGGGGGGGGAGGAGGAAAGGTGGTGATGATTGAACCCAAGCGCGTCCACCCCTCTGACTCACAAGCCGGGAGCCCCAAACCCGCTGCCTGGCAAAGCCCACGCCCCCCTGAGAGAGAGCAGCCCGGGAAGTTGGCTATCTTAGGAACGCTTTTCTGCGAGTCAGCGCCACTGAGTAGACCCGTGTAGGAATCCTATACCAGTGTAG
>NW_015241582.1:0-602 GCF_001447785.1 Gekko japonicus | reverse complement strand
CAAGCATGGTTACCATCATGCCTGCACTTTAGCACTGTGCAATGGGGAAAAGGAGGAGGAGTGGGGATTCGAGGGTGGCAGTGGCAGCAGTGAGTGGCATCGGAATGTGGTATATCGATGTCATTGCTCCCTGTTCTTCTACCATTTGCTGCGATTGCCTGTAAGCCATTATGTCAGTGCAGTGAGTTGTGGAATCAGAGGGTATGTGTGGCAGGAGAGATGTAGGGCATGTGTTCCTTTAGGAATATAACAAGACTTCCACCACCAATGAGTTCCCCCCTCCCCCAGTTCAGCATGTATTGTCCTCCCTGACTGAGACCTGCACAAAGGACTCACAGATGTCATCAGAAATATACATGGGGGGCCTACCTAAGCCATATCATTTCTTTTCAGTTGCAGTTCAAAACTCTGTAAATGCAACAAGATTTTGAAACTGGACGGAAAAACAGGACTCTTTCAATTCATCACTGCCTTCCCCTCCCTACTAAAGAGCAGAACCATCTCTAGCCCTAGAGGGAGACAGAGTATCATTCCAGTTGCATTTTGGCTAATCTGTGCTTATATTTTTAGAGCCCAGAATGACGACTTACAGCTTTGGGAAA
>NW_015241581.1:0-603 GCF_001447785.1 Gekko japonicus | reverse complement strand
TTTCTCAGGTGGTTCCTTATCTTTATAAGCTCCTGATTTGCAAAGGAGGGAGGGAAAGACTAGATGAGCTGTACCTGGTGACAGCCCGTGATTTAGAGAGCAGCTCTGTCTGCAACCTCGCCTGCTCTGACCATGGATTTTCCTGCCTTCCTTTCTTCCTTTGTGCGCCAGATCCAGGTTCTCCCCTCTTTAAAATTCACCAGCTTCTTCCATTTTCTGCATTACACCCTCTGGAGGGAATCGACAAGCCACGATTGCTCCAACACCCCCAAAAGCACTTTCCCTTAGACAGGGGGAGGAGGTGGGACAGGAAGAAGCCTTCCCCCCCATCCTTTTTTACATTGCCCAATCAAGTTTCTCAGTCTTTCTAGGAATTGCACCTCTGCTTGTTTAACCGTTTGAGAATCTTTTTTTGGAAACCAACATACACACACAAGAGCATCCCCTGCATAGCATGATACTTTATCCGGGACCAGTTTAGACTCCACAGAGAAAACGCAATGTTTCAACACCCCAGAATTCTTCTGGAGGCTAGATGGTAAGCAAAGAAAAGCAAAGCAAAACTGCATTATTCAAGAGGGCTTTCCTATACAGGTAAAAGGG
>NW_015241580.1:0-603 GCF_001447785.1 Gekko japonicus | reverse complement strand
CCCTCCCTCTCATGGTCTGCCTAAGAAGCAAGAGGTAAAGTCTCGGGGCTCCCTGTTTACTGTTGCAGGATCTTTCTCCTTAACACTTTGCTTCTACAGATGCATGGGTGCGTGTGTGAGAGAGAGTGAGATGCTTCATGACCCAGCAGAAATCAAGGTTGTAATTGTTCAAGAGAGTGCATAGCCTGGTGTCTAATAAGATCAGGTGCCGGAGAGTCCTAATAGCCCATAGCATAGCAGTGGCTATTAAACAAAACAGCATAACATAATCCCTTAAAATCCAGACCCGAGGGAGAGCTTGGCCGCGTTTGCCTGGCAGTAGAAATTACAAGACAGTCCTCCTTCCAAGGTAAGGTCCATAATAGAGACACCCACACCTAACTTCATCAGACAAAAGGCCTGTAATGATTTTCTCCGAGGCAGAAGCATCTCTCTAAAAAGGTGGGCAGGCTCTCGAGTATCTACAGTAGGTATATGGCAAAAGTGTACATCAGGTAACCAGAATACTTTGTTTCATCTCTGCTACTTGAGCTCATCTAAAGGTATTTTAAATGTTTTAAAGGGATCACAATTTCTGAAAGATGGAAATTAATCACTTTCTAG
>NW_015241579.1:0-603 GCF_001447785.1 Gekko japonicus | reverse complement strand
CAGGAATTAGTTTATCTGTACTTCAGTCTTTCCCTGGTTCAGGTTAGACCATTCTAAAAGATAAAAGCTCCAGACACTGGAAACTTAACTCGTGTTTGCAAGTGCCACTTTTAATGCAAAGATATTGTTAAACTTCTGAAAGAGATTTGTTATTGGTCTTTAGCATAGTTGTGTGTTTTTAATGTCTGAACTGCGTGCAAAAGTTCTCAGCAGATGTAAGAGATCGCACCTTGGGTGAGGGAGGGAAGGAGATGAGTTGAACCAGAACCTTTAGATGTTTCCATGAATGAATGAGGGAAACCTTGCAGAGGCTGTAGTGAATGTCTTGCTGGTTACTGCTTCAACTTGAACCTGAGGAGCAAATTTAAGCTTGGTTCCCCAAAAGCGTATACTTTTCAGTGCCCTGGCATGGCTGGACATCCTGTACCACTATATGGCTGAGCTCCATTTTACTGTGGGGCTTCACCATGCCATACAGTGGCCTTGACCGAGGACTGCATTGCAGGTGGGATGACCAGTGATTGTCCAAACACCCAATGATATAATGGAAATCTCACATCTTGGCATCTCTTGGCATCCAAAGACTCACAAGATCATATTGTG
>NW_015241578.1:0-603 GCF_001447785.1 Gekko japonicus | reverse complement strand
ATAACCTTTTGTGTGCATGCACACTTCTTGAGACCCCATGACTGGAAAGGTAGGGTAGACAGGGCCTATCTATATTTACTTCTGTATCTCCAGTTTATCTAATGCAACCTTATGAGCCAATTGATGCTGCCGCTTCCCTCCAATCTACAGCTTGCATTTCTCCCTATCACCCCAGATCTTTCCTTTTGGCATTTGAGATGTCATTTTTCTTCCTGTGGTGTTTCTGCTTTCCTTTTAAAATGCTCAAAATGCCCCAAAGCAGAGACATTCAAAAATCTGAAAAGAAACTGCATGCAGAGTCGCAAAAGATGAACAACCCTGACCATGAGTAAATTTACATGGGTTTTCAAATGCTTAGTGTCAACTGCCAGTGTCTCCAAGTATATGTGCAGAAAAGTCAATCCGTTTGGGCTATACGCATACTTGAGGCTCTTACCTTAGTCTCCTTCTTCTGCCACCTCCGTTTCCTTATGCACCACTACTCTGGTTACAGACATGTCGGGGTGCTGCTCTTTGACTTCTTTAATGGCTTGTGCCAATGCCTGCATAAATATCGAAAAGAACTGACTGAATAACTGCAGATATTAACATCAAATTGGTTTA
>NW_015241577.1:0-603 GCF_001447785.1 Gekko japonicus | reverse complement strand
AGCAGAGGGAACAAAAGGGCACTGAACAGAATCAGAACACCAAAAATACCTGGTAAGGCAATTAGTGTGTTGCTGTTCTTTTAAATAAGTTGTTTGGCTGTATCAAATGGTGTAGTTTTAAGAATACTAAAGACAGAGAATATTCAACACAGGCCTAAGTCTCCATGCCTCCACCAAGAGATGTCATGAATCTGCTGTGGGGTCATGCTGACCCACATGGGACGCCCTAAAAAGGTGGATGGTTGGACAACTCAGATTTGGGAGATCCTCGCTTAGGCAGCTTTCCCGGGGCAAACTTAACACGTGCCCCAGCATCTGCTGAAACAAACTGGGGGAAATATTTGGGGTACCCTCTCCCTGCACTCTATTGTATTCGTCAGCTGGAAGTTTCCTAGAGGTAATGGGGCAGGTCCAAATTGAGTCTGGATCTGACCATGGGACTTGAATCTGTCCATTTGCTTCCCCACCTCCGGAGTTCACACAAAATCTGCTGAGTCCCGGAGGGAGCTAGAAGGGTCCCAAAGCCCTTCTGTGCCACGGGCCATGTTCTGGAAGAGATCAGGCCACCCCACCACTCCTGTCCTCTGGGGTGTCTCCATGGGG
>NW_015241576.1:0-603 GCF_001447785.1 Gekko japonicus | reverse complement strand
GTCTCATTGTTACTTTAACCTTCAGAGGGAGCTCTTGTTATTCCCTTGAGGCCCAGCACTTATTTGGTAGCTGCTAGAATGCCAATAGTATTGTATTACTCTTATTTGTTTTCTGGCTACTGTTTGTTTTTCAAATGCTATCTTTACTACAGTGGGCAGATAACAGTACCCGCTATTTCTGTTGGGTCAAAAATAGTACATACTTTTAAATCAAACACTATGTCCTGAAATGCTGTGTCATTTTTAACTCCCAAGAAAAATTATTGCCTGCGGTTATTATTCTTTCAAGTTCTCCTGCCCCTAGTAGCTGTTCAGGCACGAGTAGTTCATTTAACTAAACAATGTACTATGCCTGTACATGTGCATGCAGTACAGAGCAGTGACAGCAAGGTCTGGCTGAATTATGAATTGCTGTTGTTTTTACTGGTCATGGCCAATTGACCTTGCTGCTTGCCTAAGGCTAGGATATTTCTGTAACAAGCTTTGTGCTTCCTGTCAAATGTAAGGAATTCTGTTTAAAAATGTTCCATCCTGCTGTACACTAGAAACTGATTGAGAATCTTCCTTTTCCATCACTCCTGTTTTGCATCCATTTAGCACCCT
>NW_015241575.1:0-603 GCF_001447785.1 Gekko japonicus | reverse complement strand
CGAAGAATAGTAGGTCTCTCTGTATTACAGCTTCGCCTGCCTGGAAGGAGGAACGGCGAGGCGTTTTAATGAACAGATTGAAAGCTTTATCGGACTTCGCCGCATCATCAGTAACTATCTTTCTGTCTCCGTCCTCCGCTGAAACACTAACTCCTCCGGGCGCTACTCAATAAATACTAACCGAGAGGGCTCCGGCGCTAATGGCACGCCGGGGATCTATCGCGTCCTTCCCCACCGGCACTAGAATGCTATCACGGTGACAAACTCAGCTCTTCTCCAAATTGCCGGACGCAAATAGGTTCCACGGCTTAAAGGCTGGACCCGGGGATGGCTCAGTTGGGGGCCTTGGAACACAACACCCCAGCTTACCGGCACAATTTATCTCCCACAATAACTCTCACTTCTCCTGGAGAGACCGGCTTTCTTCGGATAACCGTCCTGCCCTGTCACACGGCACAGCCCCATAAAACGTTCAGTGACTGGCAGTACAACTGAGCAACACAAGGCGGAGAAGCAGGGTGTCTTCTTCACCGCTTGACCAGGGGAAAGGTTTGTTTGCCCTGACTGGTCACTAAAGGCTAGTGAGGGCAATGAGGTCTGCTG
>NW_015241574.1:0-603 GCF_001447785.1 Gekko japonicus | reverse complement strand
AGGGAAACCTTTACCTTTACTAATATGTTTTATATAGCTCAAAACTTAATTTTCTTATTTAGTCCTTCAAATAACTATTCTGAACTGGAGACAAACATGGAAGAGATGCAAGAAATTCACTTCAGTAATCAGAGTAATGGCAGAACTAAGCACCCATCCAATTCACCTGAGAAAATTCTGTATTAAATGTCATCTGTATTAGATTTTGATACCTACAATGTACTTTTGTTCTAGAAACTGAATTAAAACTGAAATCCAGGATGTTCATAGTAACCTCATATGGATATGTCAGAGGACCTAGCCTGTGAAATACAATCTTCCCTGCTTCCACCAGTTCTACGTATAGCTCTCTGATCACATCTGAAAAGGTCACAGCCACAGCTAAGTGGTAGAGCATACACTATGCTTGCCTTAAATCACAAGATTAATCCCAGATATTTCCAAAGACTCCAAGATGGACTGAGAAAGCCTCTTGCTGAAATCCTGGACAGCTGTGTCAATAATAGGCTACACTGAATATTTCAATCAATACAAACCAGCTTCTCACTTCCTTACCTGGTTGCCCAATATCCCTCCTAATTTACTCCAGCCATTTTGTCCAGC
>NW_015241573.1:0-603 GCF_001447785.1 Gekko japonicus | reverse complement strand
TACCAGTGTAAGTGCTGGAATATTGACATAATAAATATACGGGATTGGATCCTGCCAGTTTTTTCACTGAATTTCACCTGATTCCCCCTCCTTACTGTTCCATGTGGCTTTTGTCCACGCAGATCCCATGATCCCTAGAATAGGTTTTTTGGGTCCTGAAGAGGATCACCTCCTGCATTTCCAGCTGTGGGAACCTTAGGCAGTATAAATCGATACGTTGAGTGCCCTCATACTCATGGGGCCCCAGATCTCTCCCCACCACCACCTGTGCTAGAAAGTGAGCAACTAGCCATACCCTGAGACATCAACTTGTGGCACAGCCTGATGCAGAGAAAGCCAAGCACTCAGGTCTCATGTACATACATATATACACATACACACGTACTAAATAAGCATTAATTATTTCCGTGTACTCCATGGGTAGGTGAAGAAGAAAGGGATGCACACTAAAAAAAGAAAGCTATGAACAAGAAAGGCTGTGTTATCAGGAAGTCCTCTGAAACCTTTGTCAGGTGTGGTTGTCTAGCAGCAGCCACAGAAGGCATTGGTTTCTTGAAGCTATAGGCACTGCTTTAGGATTGCTAGCTCCAGTTTGGGAAATTC
>NW_015241572.1:0-603 GCF_001447785.1 Gekko japonicus | reverse complement strand
ACCCAGGCTTTTAACTAAGTGGTTTGATATTTTAATTCAGTTCACACAAAGTAGATGCAAAACGAAATGATGAATTTGGGTCAGAACAGCAGGGACAAGAAACTGAAGACCATGCCTGGCTCTCAGCAGTTTTCTTGCCCTTGCCCTTGTTGCTCTGCAACAAAGAGGGGTGGGGGAGACTAATGATTTCTGCTGGGTGGACTTTAGTCTGCTCAGGATCTTCTTGGTCTCAGGCACTAAAATGAGGAAAATTAATTCCCTCTAGGCCTTCCCCTATCACACACTGGCAACTTTCACATCCTAGTTTCAAGGATGCCTTGCTTTCTACAAATTTCCAGATAATCACCTTAAATTGTTCTCTTTAGAATCAAGGTGGACCTCCATTGCTCTGTATAGCAGAACTATCCTGCCAGTAGCATTATGTAATAATTCCCGAAAGTGATAGAGCATTTCCAAACAGACAACCTAGAAACCTAAACAGGCGGACTGCACAATAAAAGAGGGTTTGTACTTAGAGTTGCCAACCCCCAGGCGGTTAGCAACAACAGGAGTTCACGGGAAGAGTTGATACGAAAAAACAAAATACAACCGTGAAGTGTTTAA
>NW_015241571.1:0-603 GCF_001447785.1 Gekko japonicus | reverse complement strand
GGGGGAATGCCGTCCCATCCGGAACAAGAGTTATCCCAGTTCCTGGGTCAAATCCTCCCCCCACCCCGAATGGAACTCATATATAAACTACTTTTTTTTTAATGGAGCTTGTCACATTTCCATCACCGATTCTTAGCAGTGCCATTCCGTTTCCTGAGGGGTTTTAAACACAATGCATCTCCTCCCAAACTCTCGAGACAGACGCTTTCTTGGAGAGCAGCCAGGAGAATACATCTCTTCAGCTGTCTTTCTCTCCCCCCCCCCGCTCCCGTTTGCCTCCACATTTTAACCACGGAGATTGTCTTCCTTAGTGTGATAGACTTCCACTTAACAGGCGCTTTCTCTCTCTCTGCCAAATGAGCCTTCGGAGTGGCTCATGATTCTGCAAATGGTCTTTAAGTTACCATCGGTTACATTTTCCTCTCCTTCCACACTTTTCTTTGTGTACGAGACGGTGGGGGAGGAAGTGTGGACTTTTGCCTGTGTATCTGCTGTAGATGCTAATAATGTTTCGGTTCTGGGAACTTATTATTTATCGATATCCTGCCTTTCCCTCCAAAGGGCCCCCAAAGTGGCTTACGTTGTTCTCCTCGCCTCCATTTT
>NW_015241570.1:0-603 GCF_001447785.1 Gekko japonicus | reverse complement strand
AAAATCTGATTCTTCAGTTCTTACTGAGAACTGTGAACACAGACTGTAGAAGCTCTGCTGCAAGAGAATGCAGGCTTTATTAATACTTATGGATGGATCTGAGAAAGAATGCAACCATGAAATTATTGGGCTACACTGATAAGCACATGAAGAGCAACATATTTCTATGCTTGTGCATAAATAAAATTTCCTTCCATAGTTACCTAAAACAATAGGCAGCATCTAGAGCACGCTTCTTCCGTCGACTGGACTGTTGCGACTCAAGTCTGTAGGAGGGTAACAACATTAGCAGAAGATGTGGGTTCTTCCCACTGTATTTTTTCCTATTGGACTTTAAAGTTTTCTCAGCACTGTGGTAGTCCTCAAGACCTTCAAAAAATACATTTTGGTAATAAATATTGTGTTGCTTTTCTGGAACAAATTATATAAACCATCTCTTTATAAGAAACCTGATTCACAGGAAAATCAGGGATGCTGGTATCACTTGGATGCACTGATCACATCCTGGTATGCTTCTGAGAGTGTGGAATGGAGCCCATGCAGGATTAAATGAAGATCACTGACCCTCATATTTATCATTGTAGTGAGTATGGATGCTTCTTC
>NW_015241569.1:0-603 GCF_001447785.1 Gekko japonicus | reverse complement strand
TTTAAAAAAAATCGCTTCAATATCAAGGGAATGTGACCCTATTTCAAACAGAACTTTTGAATGAATATAATCTGGATAATCAGCACTGTGTTGTACTTCGCATCAGTTCCTTCTTACAAGTTAAAGTTCACTGGCTTAGCAATGTCTTCTAATTCTGATCAATGTATGAAACACGTACTCCCTTTATAAATATTATGTACATGCTCCTTCTCAGCGTAATCCCTGTGAGCGCAAGAATCCCCATTAGGGCATAGCAGAATCCTGTTTCCTCTTCACCCTGTACTTTCCCCTTGACATGCTACAGGCCTCTGATTTCCCATAATACTCTGATACAGCATTTCCGTGTGTGTTTGGGAGCAGGGAGATACACAACTCTGTATGGGCATCTCCCCAAGTGCCCTGCTCTTGTGTAGGAAAGGATCCTGCCCATTATCTTTCCTCACATGTCCTGTTCCATCAAGAATGCATTCTACCAGTTTATCTGGTGTTGAAGTCAAGGTTTTGCTCTGTTTACTTGTTTGGGAATGCTAGCATACAGTAGAGACAGATCATATAATTATGATGTGCATTTCTTAATTTGATCAAGGGCGTATATTGCTTAAC
>NW_015241568.1:0-604 GCF_001447785.1 Gekko japonicus | reverse complement strand
AAGACAGAGCATCACTTGCCCCAGAGTTAAAAGGGAAAGACCTGGTAATGAGTGAACTTTAACAGCAAAGATGCAACCAAACTGGCCAGTGCGCAACAGTTAAAGTATATTTTAAGATTGTTACCCCAATTTAAAACCCAAAGCATGTATGGTAAGCTCTGTTCCACATGAACTAACCTTCTATAAAAATACCATTATAAGAGGACTCACATTTTCCTTTACATCAGGGCTATTGTGAATAGTTCTCACAGGGCACCCCATTTGAAGCAAATATTTCTTGGCATATCTTTGAATTTTCTGTATGAAAACCATTTCCCCAGTCTCTTTCAGAACAAAGGTTTTAGGGCTGCTAGTTCTGTTTCTCTCTATTTACACTTCGGGATACAAAAATGGCTGTTGTGAGAACTAACAGGAGAGCAAAGGAAAAAACGATTAAAAGTAAACTTGGCACATATATTTGGGGGTTGTTTATCTTTTTCTGCGTAGTATGCCACACCATTCACAGATGATGCGTGTGTGAAAGGGAATCCTCGGCTAATTTTAATAGAATGCTTTTGCATAGCATGCCTGAATTTGGAAGAACTTTAGTTGGTAATCACGCTGG
>NW_015241567.1:0-603 GCF_001447785.1 Gekko japonicus | reverse complement strand
GATCAGTGGCAGGGGGCAGGGCCTGGGGATCCCCACCTCCAAGGGGGGGCTGAAAATGCTACCATGCCCCCCTCCCAAGTTCCATTGTTTAAGTGCACATAAATAAGCCTCATTGAACACATACACACCCATGATAGAATCAGGATGCAAAAAACCTGGGCATAGAAAAAGCCACTATCATTTTAAGGCCTGTAGATCTATTGATCTGTTCCTTCAGGTAGAGGTTATTGACAATTCTATTCTCATTTCACAATGAAGAAAGATAAACCTTTCCTTTTGAAGTGCTCACATTATTATCGGTAAAAAAGTTATCCCCAGGTATAGTAGAAACATATATGTTACTTTTTTAACAGGTAGAAATGGTGACAGGTCAGAGCTACTTAAAGGAAGTAAATCCCAACTGATTCCCCACACTGATTGTTCTTTTTTCACCAAGACTATTAAGACTATCATTTTGGAGAGTGTTATCTGCAGTTGCTAATTGATGAAATCTGGAGTGTGCAAAGGAGGATAATTTAAATGCAAAGGTTTTGGTCTTTGTATTAAATGTAATGAGAGAGATAAATCATCCTATACCTTTCAGATAGGAAACACTGATTTTTT
>NW_015241566.1:0-603 GCF_001447785.1 Gekko japonicus | reverse complement strand
TTGGTCTCCATCCCAGGTCGTCTTGCTCATGCAAAAGTAGACAACCCTTTTGGGGTCCTGATCCTCTTCCAATTCCAATGGTAAAAAGGAAGAAGGATCGGGTGTCACCTCTACCTTTGGCTCCTTGAAATAATGCTCCTGTTCTCCTGGCACACACTCCCATCTGCCTTGAAGCCCCTGAACCATTGTTATAATCATATCCTGATAGAGCCACTGCTGTCTTCTTATAGGATGGTTTTGCCAAAGATTTTAATATTCCCTTCACCAGCCCTCAATTGCCCACAGATTGTGGGAATCTCAAGTCTGTTAAGGACCTTTCTGACATTGTTAGGAAAAACATTGCTAAGGAATGCACTGAAGGGAGGGTGGCTGGCCTCTTCTCCTCCCCTCCTTTACCTAACCTTAGAGTCCCTTGGGAATGGTCCCCCCCCCCAAAAAAAAAGCTCAAGTGAATTTCACTTGATTTCACCTTTCATATCCATGGGCTCATCAGATAATGATGCAATCCCCCCGAGTTCTGTTTCGTCAGGTATGTGTCTTTTGATCATGTAGTTTGCTCAGTGATGGCCCCAGGTTTTTTGCCCACTAGGCAAGGATACATTC
>NW_015241565.1:0-603 GCF_001447785.1 Gekko japonicus | reverse complement strand
GCCAGATCTGGGGCACTGTAGCTGAAGACTGGTAAACCCAAGTTCAAAATGAGCCCCGCAAAAGCACAGCCAAGGCCAGCCAATGACCCCGTTGGTGGTTTTCGGACAACACGGTGGGCTTAGCACCAAAATTCCTTACTCCCCATCAGCCTTTCCTTTGGGAGTTTCATTGTGCAAGACGCAGAGTCCAGACTCATATTTTGTGTTTTATGACTGTTGGAAAGAAATTGGAACAAACTGTCCTTCCTGAATGTCCCTGCTGAAGTAGAGTGCATTTAATGCAACTGAATCAGCTCCACAATGTAAATATACATGATGAAATGGGGTCCTGAAAAAGAGTGGCGTGGGCATGGATTCGTTTCTACGAGCATTTCCCCCAGGGAGGAAGTGTTTGCACAAGCACAAAAGAGGCAACAACATCTAGAGAAGGTCACCACCATTTGGCAATGCAGCTAAGGCAAAAACCAAACCCCTTCTTGATGCACAGGCCAAGACCTTTGCTCTCCTTCAATCCTACAGACTGAATTTTGAAGTCTTACAAGACTCATGAGTCTCGAGAAGAGTTAGAAACAATTGAAGTAAAGGTAAAGGTAAAGGTTTCCC
>NW_015241564.1:0-603 GCF_001447785.1 Gekko japonicus | reverse complement strand
CAGCTTAGAGGGAGCATTGGTCACCACATCACTCAGCTACATAACGTCATGATTACATTGTATTCAGTTCATGATTGTGGAAAGGAGAATATAAGAAGTGGTGTTGAAGGAGATGTGGATTGGGGAGAAAGTGGATTCGGATAGGATAAATAAGTGAATATTCTCACAATCAAAGGGGTTTGGAGTAGGCATGCAATTGAATGCTGTAGACATGATTTCCGGTTAGAAGATTCTAGTTTCTCCCTTGGATTCATTTGTCTTGAGACAAAACCTTTTTTCTGACTCGACTAATGAAATGCATTAGAAATATAGCCATTAAAATTGGTGCTTGTGTTTGCATATAAATGATACCAAACTGAAGTAAACAAAATGTAAAAAATAAGCAAGCAAAGGCAGAGCAAAATGGTCACAGTGATCATGCCCATATCTCTGAATGAAGGCATGAAGGTATGAAACAACAAGCACAGAAGCGACACTAGATTTAATGGTGGGTTGAGACCATTAAAGCATGCCCTACTTTTAACTATGTGGCTGCTGTTAACAGGCAGCCTCTAATAGTGTATCAGCACTGTGGACAGCTCCACCTTAGCTCCAAACTTGATG
>NW_015241563.1:0-603 GCF_001447785.1 Gekko japonicus | reverse complement strand
CCCCCCCCCAATACCTCGAGGCCCCACCACTCACCAAGCGAGCAGCATCCCCTACAACGAACGAGGTCCCGGCCATCAGAGGTGCGCCAGAGCTGCAGCGAGCCGGGAGGGCCAGGGAATTATGCCAATGCGATGCGGAGGAGCAAGGCAGCCCCAGGGGCCTCACAGGGAGAGCACCCCGCTAGCAGGACCGGCCCAGGAGAGTGGAGGGGCGGCCCGGGAAGGTCCATCCGACAGGAGGAACCAAGACCAGGACGAGTGGTGTGACGCACAGCCCAGTGCGTCCGCCATCCAGTGTGGCTTCCGGACGGAGGGTGGCCCCACCCGGGACGCAGGGAGAGCATCGCTAGCTATAAGAGAGGGCGGGGCATATGCAGAGTAGGGCACCAGGGATGGAAGGGCAGTGCTGGGAGCGGGGACGGGGATAAAGGGAAGGGGTGGCAGGAGGGTCGAGGAGAAGGAAAGCACAGCCAAGACTGGGAGAGACACAAGGGTGCTGAGAGAGACAAGAGGCGACACTATCTCCTGCAGCTCCTGAGGAGCTAGAGTCGACGCTGCGCTGACAGAGGGACACCAGAGGTGCAGCCAACCTCATCCCCTGAC
>NW_015241562.1:0-603 GCF_001447785.1 Gekko japonicus | reverse complement strand
ATCTGCTCACTATACATCTTCAAGTCCTCAGTGGGTAACTCTGAGGATGGATCTGCTAGTTGTCCATCTGAGCTTGAATCCAATGCAGATCCATCGGATTTGACTGCCGCATCCCTTTCCCTCCTGGTGGTCCCAAGGGAAGGAGGCCAGCAGGGCATTGTAGACAAAGGCAGGTATGGATACAATTGATGTGGGTAGGAATACCCACTCGGATCTGTTGATCAATCAAAATTTTCACCCACTCCTCCAGATATCTTGCAGATATTCTGTATAGATTCGATGGTCACCTTAGTGGAGGCTGATGCTGACACCACAGAACCGTCTGCTCAGATTCAAGTTCCCACAGATGCTGGCCTGCTGGCAATTCCACCTCAATTTCTCCTTCAGATTCAGAGATCAGAGGAGACCTTGAGTTTGGAGGCCTTCTGGGTTCATCTTGTGGGACAGGTGTCAGCTCTGGAGTCTGCACAGAGGTCTGAAGCTGGGGCATGGACTTCTCCTTCCCCTTGGACTTAGCTTTTTTAGCAGGTGGTTTGGATGAAGAGCGCTTTGTGGTCTGTGGTGAGCTTGAGCCCAAGTGGATCTGCTGAGATTTGGAACCGG
>NW_015241561.1:0-603 GCF_001447785.1 Gekko japonicus | reverse complement strand
TCTTATGGCGTGCCAAATCTCGCATGGCTTGGCCTAGCTTCTTAGACTGTGATTTTAACTGGTCTTCTAATGTACAGCCCTGTTGAGCTTGTTGCTCCCCGAAATTGCTTAAATCTGTTTCATCTCTTTGCCCCTCTAAGATCTCCTGTTCTATGCTAGACTTGTAGTGTGCCTGCATTTGAACCAGGGTATCTCTGCACAACTCCAATCCCTGTGCAGCTCCATGCTCAGGGGAAAATTGTAGGCTTGTCTTTTTAATAACTCTGACTTCCTGATATTCTGTCTGCATCCATTCTTCCCCTGGGGAGTTACGTCTGGATCGTGGGGATTTAGCTAGACCCATTTCAAACTCCAAGTGTTCCTCATATCCTCTAATTTGCTTAATGGCCTTGGTCTGAAAGCCTACTGAATCTCTCAAACACTCTCTTCCTTCCACCCTTGCTGTTTCTGGGTATTCATGCAGGATTTTCTTAAAGGCCTTTGCTGTTTTCTTCACATAAGTGCAAACCCCAGGTTCTCCAGAACTCTCTTGCTTTTGAAAAATTTGGGTTTGGGAACCCTCTAAATAAGTTTCCTCCCCTCCAGAGCTTATTGAAGAAATCT
>NW_015241560.1:0-603 GCF_001447785.1 Gekko japonicus | reverse complement strand
TGAACTAGTGCCTAATTTGGTCTGAGCTGTAGAAGCTGAATGTATATAGCCGGGGATCAGGGCTGGTGCTACCATTAGGCAGACCTAGGCAGCCGCCTAGGGTGCAAACCCCACTGGAGCACAGAACTGACAGTCAGCGGCAGCATTACTGTGCACCAGCGGCATAGCCAGTAGCCCCGAGGCGGTGTCCAGCAGCCTGGCGCACCATCTGAAGTCACCTGCCACTGTCAGCAGCCACCCGTCAAAGTCCATCTTCCATCACGGGAAAGAGAAAGGAATCAGCCAGTGACATGTACAGAAGCGAACCCCCCCCCCCGCCGCCGCCGCCCAACATGTGTGGGCTGCAGAATGGAGCCTTCCCAAACATCCACGGTGGGAGCCACATACCAGCCTTTGAGGGGAGGAGAGGCCTCAGGGGACACGTTCCCCAAAGTTATATTTTCGGTTAATGGGGGGGGGGCTGAAGCAAACCACCTGCTCCCACCTCCCTCTGCTTCTGCCCGCCAAAGGCAAAGTGGGGATGCAGCTTCGACCACGCAACAAAACCCGTGGTTGCCAGCCAAGGCAGAGGCATCTTTCAACCTTGATACCGAGTAAGAAGCG
>NW_015241559.1:0-603 GCF_001447785.1 Gekko japonicus | reverse complement strand
TTCTAAGTCCACTGAAATCAATGGGCTTGAAACGTTGAAAACTCTGCTTAGGACAGGACCGTTAGAACACCAACTCTGTGGAGCAGCAGTAAGCAGTGAGGACCCTGATCCCTGCCTGCAAATGTCAGAAAGGCCAGAGTTATGAAGCAATTGTTAAGCATTAACACTGTAACTAGCACCAGTCAAGAACTGCAAGGATTTAGGAATGAGTGTCTTAATAAGTCTGAGACCTGAGGTGAAATTGGTTAACTGGCCTCAAGGAATCCTTAATTTTGATACATTTAATAAAGAAACAAGGGTGCCAAATTAGTAAAAGTCTCAAGGCTAAGGATTTTAAGTGCCACCACCCAGACACAAGAATCCATGTGCAAATTTTAACACTTGGGACAAAGACAATCTCCCAAAGGTCACACATGTTTTAAGGTTTTGTGTTATGCAGGTGCATATGTATAGTTATCTCTCATTGGCTATCCTAAATATTAAGAAAAGGGAAATTTTGAGAACCAGCGAGACATGAACACAGGGGAGGGCAAGCTCCTAGGCATGCACAATGGACAGCACCATACAAGACTCTTTTGCTTGGCATGCAAAGCCAGCTCTTTG
>NW_015241558.1:0-603 GCF_001447785.1 Gekko japonicus | reverse complement strand
TTCTGTTCTCTGGGCAATCCTTAATATTTCATCCAGTCCGTGTTTTCTTTCTCACAGTCATACTAGCAGAAAGCGGAAACAGGCCACCATCAGCACTATGCTAGCCAGCACACTGAAGCCAATCTGAAGTGTCTTTCATTGTGTAATGAAATACAAAAGACACTCTGTTTGAGATACCCAAGAAGGAAGCTTGTGGTTTGGTCCATCTGTCAAAAACTTAAACCATGTTAAACAAAGGCCTGATCTGAATCCATTGGCAGATTCTGAGTTATTTCAGAAACTCCAAAACACAAGAAGGACCAGTTATCCTTTAAATTCCAGTGAGACTGCCTATACCACCCCCTCTCTCCCACCTTCTCTATCATCTAAACTTCAGTTATCCAGATTTCTGATTCCCATAAGTAAGGAGCCAGAAACTAGCCTGAATGTATACTGTGTATATTCTGCTGAATTGCCTGAATATATCAGAATATTTTCCACACCCCACTCCAGGTTATTAGCCGAAATAAGGGGAGAGGGCCCAACAAACCCAGGTTCCAGCCCTTAACGTGTTTCATTGTTCAAAATCCATACATCTTAACAGAAGTTCCAAGGTGATTATTT
>NW_015241557.1:0-603 GCF_001447785.1 Gekko japonicus | reverse complement strand
CCCAAAACAAGGGAAATAGAACTTAACTTACTGAAAAACGAGTGGCTGTTTCATGCGCATGTATGGTGCTGTGCAACCAATGTGCTGAATACTCTATGCACTGAAATCCATACAATAGGTAACTGTATTTGTATCCAATTGTTAGCCCCTTTATTCTGGGAGATATATATTGCCTGCAAAGTATGGGGGGGGGGATATTATAAATCAGGAATCCCCAGTGTTGTACCTGCCTGCCCTGTCCCTCAATCCTGATCCTTTCCAGACTCTCTCCCTGTCCCCTTTCACATTCTCCTCCACCCCACTGATCTCCTTCCTCTTCTACTCTTTCTTCTGTTACCTTTCACATCCCCTCTTTCCCCCTTTCTCTGCTCCTCTTTCTCTCTGGAGCCTCTTCTCTGTCCTTCACCCTTACCCTCCGCCACTTCTCCAGCCAGTTTTGAGGTATACTAAAGGCAATTGAAGGGCAGAAGCACTGCACCAATGGCAATGGGACTGGCAAGACAGAAGGAGAGCCAAACTCTGGCCATCTTCTGGGCAGTCTGGGGAGTAGCTGCAGGTTAGCTGCAAGGCCTTTAGCAGTCTGGGACCAACATATCTGTGGGA
>NW_015241556.1:0-603 GCF_001447785.1 Gekko japonicus | reverse complement strand
TATTATATATAAACACACAAACACATTGGATTGCCACAAGTAAATACCTAAAATATTGTTGCCATTTAATATTTCAGCATCACTGTTTTGTACTGCTATCTTTTGTCTTGGTATGATCAATACAATTACTTTCTGGTTTAAGTATCTGCCCCCTCTTCATTTCTTCCCTCCGAGACTAATTAAGCCATTCCAGGAACTGTGTAAACACTAGACTCAAAAGATGTCCTCATAATCCATACCCAGTTCTACACACATAAAGGGCACTCTTGCCCGCTCATCCCAACACAGGGACCAATTTGGATGATAGATTATCCACAGATGCAGTGGTGGCGAAATACGTACACCTTGCCAGCATCACCAATCACAATAATATGCTCTTTCTTGTATTTAGTTGTGTTCATTTTGAATATATCCCCAATTGTGTGCAAGCCATTGCCATGCTTGTTTCATCACCCGTAACTCCTTAGCACACCAAGCAGGTTACTGGAGTCTATGAACTTCAAGAGGACACCTAGGAGCAGATTTTTATCAACTGCTTGAGTTATCTCTGCATCCCACAAATCAACTGAGACTGATAGGAGTGCCAGCAGTGTCTGCCAAAAA
>NW_015241555.1:0-603 GCF_001447785.1 Gekko japonicus | reverse complement strand
GCATTTGGGATTAGAATTACTCCCCCCCCATTTTGCATTCTGTCATTGGATCTTTACTTCTTGTTGTTGCATTTTGTTCTACGTACTTGATTTTTATTGGTTAAACTTGATTCTCTAGGAAGGTGGCGGGTCAGATGAAATAAACAGTACTGAATTGGTTTGTAATGGTGGCTGGCAGTGCTGAAACCGACTTGACATTTAGCGTTGCGGGTTCCAAAACAAACCATTATTGCAGTTTAATCAGTGGATTGGTTTTTACTGGCGATTGTTTCCATCTATAAACCGGAGAGTTTGTAGTCTTGGTTTGCTGGTCTGGGATCTTTTCCGTCTCTGAACGAGAGTTTTCCTTAGCGACGAAGCCCAGACCTCCCCTGCAATTAGGCACAGTTGGCGCTTGGTATATAAGTGGAATATTTTCTTTCCTTTTTTTTTGAGAAAGCCTTCCGTGAAAAGGCTGGGTGAGGCCTGAATGCGTCATAGAACCCCCGTCTTAATTGCCTGTTTTTCTCCTGGTTCTGTGATCTCCCGGAATGTTTGACTCCCAGCTACTCCTCCTTAAACTTAAAAAGAAAACAGAGGGTTAGTTCATATGGCTCAGCAGCG
>NW_015241554.1:0-603 GCF_001447785.1 Gekko japonicus | reverse complement strand
CAAAATATTATCTCTGCTTATATATTTGTAAATAAGACAAAGAATGCTCCGGCACTCTCATCCAAAGGAAACCAAGCCCAGGAAGCACTGCCCTGGAAGGGCTCAGGGGAGTGAGCAGCACCTAACAATAGAAACAACTGTGTGCCACATGATAATTCTGTGGCAGAAACGGCCTTTCAATTCATCTCAGGTTAGCAAACTGGCTGCACTAAGCCTTCCTACTAGAGAACAATGTTTTCCCCCCAGAGCAAACGACTTTCCCTTGGCTATGCTTAAATGATATTTAACCCAGTGCACATAAATTCTCAGCCTTTTGCAGAACAATGGATTGGCATCTGGAATGGACTTGTTCCCTCCCTACCCCCAAGAGAGCTGTGATTTCAGACAGAGGGAGGCTATAAATCAGGTTGGCTGCCTAGATCACCTTCTGGGGAATTTCATTATCTTTTCAACTGGTTTGTTCTTGGAAATCAGGAAGGGGACCGGGTCGTAAACACAACTGCAGAGAGGTAACTTTGCACATTTGCAGATTAAAAATCAGACAGCAATCCTTGATTGCTTCAGCCAAATTTACTTAGTGGGGCTGGTGGAACTAAACATAAC
>NW_015241553.1:0-603 GCF_001447785.1 Gekko japonicus | reverse complement strand
AGCCAGAATAAATCTTTGCATGCAGCTATGATTTACTGCTGAATCAACTTTGAAAAAGATGAATATATACAAAAATTATATTTAATGATAGATAAAATGTTTATTAATTGCATGGATCTCACCTAATTTCTGTGCATGGAAGTATCCCTTTCTTCCTTTCCCTTGCTGGTTTGAAATACCCTGCCTCCCGGTAGAGCAGTATGAGGGGAGAGCTGGAGGTCTGCCATGGTAAGGGGGAAATTGGCAAAAATGGCCTTTTTCTTTGCATGCATTTTCCATGGGATCCAGCCCTCTGCAACCTGCTAATATTAGAATGAAGTGCAGTCAAGAGACTATTATCTTATCATATTACACTGATTAATTAAACACATTGCCATGTAGGGGATGCCCAGAACAATCTTAAACAGTGTTATCTTCTACTGACGGCATTGACTTCAATAGGCTTAGAATGGTGTGACTCTTCTTAAGATTACATTGTCAACATATTTAGAAAAAATAAAGGAATTGGTTTTAATTCTGCCCTGGCCCTTCTACTAAGATTTTCATTTTAACATGTCAAAGAGATCAATCATAAGATTTGGCTTCCGGTCTGGCTAAGATGGA
>NW_015241552.1:0-603 GCF_001447785.1 Gekko japonicus | reverse complement strand
CAATATCTACTTGATAGCGATAAAAATTCACCTTTTTAAACAAGAAAGCCTGTATCTTAAAATAGTCTTATCTTTAACTCTTCTTATCGTATGTTATCAAGCGACCTTTTTTGTACCCTTGTATTTTCTTTCTTTGCACTTTTCCTGTTGTCTAGCTTCCAGGACGACCGCGTAGCTTCCGTTATCGTGTCTACGGCGGCTGTAGCGAGACAATCCAGTAACGGGGCGTGTGGTGGGCGAAGGCGGCCGTCTTGGAGAAGTTTCCTCTGTGCTGGGAAGGTCAGGGCTGGGGTCGCCGCCGCCGCCGCCGCCATGGAGACGCTATACCGGCTGCCGTTCACGGTGCTGGAGTGCCCCAACATCAAGTTGAAGCGGCCGAGCTGGGTGCACATGCCTTCGGCCATGACAGTCTATGCCCTGGTGGTCGTCTCTTATTTCCTCATCACGGGAGGTAAAAACGCCCAAGCAGCCCCATTGCCTCTCTTGAGTCCGTCTGTCCTCGACTTTTCTTAAGACCCATGGAATGAAGGAGTGGGTGGATGGGTGAGAGAGGGCTTTCATCCCACGGGATCGAGAATAAAACGGGCGATATTGTAATGTAAT
>NW_015241551.1:0-603 GCF_001447785.1 Gekko japonicus | reverse complement strand
CGAGCAAGGGAACCTTTACCTAATATTGTCAATGTGCGTTGATCACTTGCCCACGGCCACCCAAGAAAGCCTTTGGTGGTGCAAGATTCAAATCCAGGCCCCAGACAGTGCCCTCTAACCACTGGTTCATACTGCTTGTTTCCATTCATGTTCTTGTGAGGGCATTTAAGCATGAGACCCAAGATACATCCTTGAGATATCTGCAATGTTCTGAAATTCTCATGAAAAATTCTCCTAATTTGTACTTGCCTGCAGAAATTCAAATTTTACATTCTAATTGGCATATATTAACTGTTGAGGTTAAGGTGTGCAGGGCAAAAAAACATACAAAAAGTGAGATGGCTCAGTTCCTCCTGCCGCAAAGTTAAAACCCCTAAGAACCATTCTCTTTTTAAGTAGCCCTTTGCAAGAGTAAAAGGGAAACATTTTCAAACTTTTGCTAATTTTAAAAGGACCCAACTAGAAACATATATACGTATGGATGCACGCACACCTCAAAGCCGCATGTCTTATCTCTGCCCCTGTACCAGACATCTGAACACCAAAGAGACTAAGATTTGGAAAATCCAGGTTCGAATCCCCACGCTGCCATAGAAGCTTGCT
>NW_015241550.1:0-603 GCF_001447785.1 Gekko japonicus | reverse complement strand
GATGCACTTTGGCTCTTGTCTGAAGGATGGAGGACAAGAACAGAGAGAAAGGAGAAAGTGGTGGGAGAAGGACCTGAGGGAGTATTGTTCGCATCAACAAAATACCTTGACGCGGCCCAAGTCTTCAGATTCCCTTGCCTTCTGATGCGAGGTGGGTATCTGTGGGATACAGTGTCTTTTCTGTGGTTTCAACTCTTTGTGAAACTGCCTTCCAAGAGATGTTCACCAACTAACCACTCTGTCATCTGTTAGGCACCTGGCAAAGTTTGTCCTGATTGTCAGAGCTTTGGTAGTTGAGTTTTTCCTCCCCCCTTGCTTTTTTTCTTCCCTGAATTCAACAGAAATATTGGAACTTGGCCATCCTTAAATTTCCTTGTGTGTATTTTGTCTAAAGCATTGGTGTATGCTGTTGCCTGGAAAAATGGTCAGAAAGGCTACATGAAAGCCTCTGAAAAGCATTATACTGAAAGAATTTGGGGTTGGGGCAGAAATCAGGGCTCATATATTTGTATACAGTTTGTAGAGAAAGGGTAGGGGGGGGAATCCCTGGAGTGAATTGCTATTGTTTGTGATTATGGAAAGCTTTAAATGAAATGTGGTCTC
>NW_015241549.1:0-603 GCF_001447785.1 Gekko japonicus | reverse complement strand
GGAATTCAAACACCTCACTTAAGTTTCTAGAGATATTTCTGTAGACCTTGTTTGGATGCCAGGTCTACTTGGGCTCGTAGCTCACTGACTCGAGGCCTGTTTCATGTTGCAGGCTTTTGAGCTGGCAACCGGAGAACATCTCTTTGAACCTCAGCCTGGACGGTATTTCTCTAGAGATGACGGTAAGGCAGAATCTAGATTGTCTTCTGTGACTCTGTTGAAGGAAATGCAGATGCTTGTAGAATTACACCTCGCACCTTGCTTTCCATCCGTTTTAGATCACGTGGCTCGGATCATTGAACTCCTAGGCAAAATTCCACCCCAGATTGCTTTGTTCTGGAAGCAGGCATCGGGCTTCTTCAGCAGAAAAGGTGAGAATGTGAACATGAGGATGGGACTCATTTGCAAATGAGTGTGTGCAGTTGCATGAAATGCCCTTCCTGTCACATGCCATGTTAAATTCTGCATTTGCCTGGTGTGATAGTGGAATGAGCAAAGCCTCATTATGTCTGTGTGTCTGTCACATGGCTCACATGTTTAGCTCAACAGGAAACCAAAGAACTGTAGGGATCAGTATGGGTAGGGTTGCCAGCTCTGGGTTGG
>NW_015241548.1:0-603 GCF_001447785.1 Gekko japonicus | reverse complement strand
AACTTTTCTGCTGGTGAAAAAGAGAGGAGTGGGTTACCTATCCCCACAAAAGAAGCTATGATGAGGATTGTGGGACTTGCAAGGAGGTCAAAATCTCTAGTGAAACATCTGAAGGACCAGATTCCTGTGGCGCTGCAGAGCTGAAGTCGGAATTTATGACAAGAAGGTGAAGTAAGTTTGCTGAATAGTTTTTAATAGCAGGCAGAGCAGAACTGGGTTGCTCTGCTGAGGTTGCTTCACTTGCTCTTTTCTTCAGACATTGTATTAGCTGCAGGTATGCTCCATGAACCTAAATTTGTCAGATGTAAACTTCTCAATGAGTGCTCATTTCAGTTTTATCCAACACACATCAGTCCTGAATTAGAACTCTCCAGTTATTTATTTCAGACCTGGATTTCCTTCAGCCCTGGACTCCCTACAGACTATTCAGCCAATGCCTTGATGATGACCTAAAGCAACCTCTGCTGCTCCAAATCTCCCCTGTGCCATCAATGAACTGTGCCTTCTGTTTGTGATACACAACAATTGTTCTCTTTCGGGATGCCAGATTTTCATCCAGATGATGCCAGGAGGAATGAGGATCATAATTTTGGTCAGGGGGAG
>NW_015241547.1:0-603 GCF_001447785.1 Gekko japonicus | reverse complement strand
GAGTCTGCCACTCTTAACCACTACACTAATTCTCTCTAACTTTCCCTTCCATTTCATGTTTTTATAGACCATCCAGATGAAACATATGCAGCAGGAGGCATTTTCCTTTACCTATTTTCATTTTTTTGTTTCTCCATCTGGGACAGATTGGGGGGAGGGGTAATGCATTGCACAATTTGAAGGTCTGGCTGCTGTTCACACAACATAACTTTTTCCATTGTGTACGTCGTCTTCCTTTCTCAGCTTTACATTTCTACCATTTATGACTGAATGGCTTCTTCTCAGCTTCCACAAGCAGTGAATTGTGGCGCACTAAAATGCAATGAGGGAAATGCAACATATTCAGAGCAAGCAAGAACAGGAGAGAAATGCCAGTAAACTCCTACCTATTATCCATGGTTAATATCAGAGTTGCCAGAGAGATTTCTCCTGCGGATAAAATTCAAAGTGAGTCTAGTGTCGCCAACTCTGGCATGGGAAATTCTAGGAGATTTGAGGACAGTGCTGTGGGGGGAGGGAAAGTTTGTGAAAAGGGAGGAAGTGCAGCAGGGATGTAATAGCAGTTTGGTATAGCGGTGTAGTGGTTAACAGCCAGTTTGGTGT
>NW_015241546.1:0-603 GCF_001447785.1 Gekko japonicus | reverse complement strand
AGGTCAGATAATTACATTGATGCTAAGTTGCTGTAAGAAAAAATGGCCAATAATGATGCTAAGAACATAACCTTCTGCAGTAGCTCATACAGCAATGAGAGCAGGAGTTCCTGGCTGCTGCTGGTGGGTGGCATCCAGGAAAGAAGGAAGTTAGAGGAGTGATCATTCATCACAGCCAAGCAAAAGCCAAAGAGGGGAGAGGATCCAGTTCATTTATTGCCATAGTACGATGGCACAGCTGTGACCTGCTCTGCCGGCACCAAACAAAATGTTCCTGTTCTCCTCAGGCCCTGGAATCTTAGTAGCAGTAGCATTGAACAGGCTGCTACTCCCACTATTTCTACAATCTGGACTCAGGGTATTTCCTTTGTACTTTTGTAGAGGGTCAAAATACCCATTATATTTTCCATAGAGAGATCCCCACATTGGTGCAGAGAGGTGTCTTTTGTTCCCCGTGTTGTTATCTAACACTGTACTCAGTACCACCATTGTATTCAGCTGAACTTGATGGAATACCTTATGCACATATACTGGATGCGGGATACATTTCTGAGTAGCAATGTGTGTGAACAAAATTTTGGGGTACGGGTGGACCATAAGTTA
>NW_015241545.1:0-603 GCF_001447785.1 Gekko japonicus | reverse complement strand
ACTCCACAGCTCAGAGGGAACATTGACCACCACCCCTCTCGGGCTTCCCTGTGCCTTCAGCAAAAGGGTGGATGTGCGTCCATCAGCTCTGCAGGGCCTATGGCTGAACACGAACCCCGACTAATCCCAGCAGATCACAGGGCTGTTCAAGGGATGGCTGCAGGAGTCGGTTTAAAAAGGCCGGCAACCCCAGCGGATGTGAAGATAAAAATAAATCAGGGAAACAGGACAGCCAGTCTTGACCCTGGGAGTTGGAATCAAAGCCCCCGACCTGTGCTGCTGCCTGGGCAAAAGGGAAGGCTTTGAGCCTCCCGCCTGTCTGTTCCTGCACACGGTAGCGCTATCTGCTTCCAGCGAGGAGGGGACCTGCCTTGGATTTTGGACATGAGGGGCTGCCTGCGAGCCCCCAGTGGAGAACATGCTTTCTGCTCCTGCAAGCTGCTGACAGGCCCCCAACACGTGTGGGAGAGAAACAGTCGACGTTATTTCCTTTTCTGATCTTTAGCAATGACATCGAGAGGGAGGGAGGGAGAAGGTGCGTTCCCAGGGACTGGCTGCTTCAGTGCAAAAGAGGGGGGGTGGGGGGGAGATCTGGCTGCTGGA
>NW_015241544.1:0-603 GCF_001447785.1 Gekko japonicus | reverse complement strand
CAATTGAATTTTCCAAACAATCTTCAAGGCTAGTCCCATGTAAAGAGGTTTACAGTAATCTAATCAAAATGTTACTGAAGCATATGTGACTGGGGCAAAATTTGCTTTTCCCAGGAACGGCCCCAGCAGTGTACCAGTCTAACCCCTTTAAAAGATAACCTCAGTGCTGTCAAATTGCAACCAGCTTATGCAAACTCTAGCCAAGGGGCTTTCAAGGCAAGTGAGCAGAGGTGGTTTGCTGTTGACTCCTTCTGCAGAACCTGCCTTGGTGGTTTCCCATCCAATACTCACCCTGCTTAGTTTTCAAGGTCTGACGAAATTGAGCTAGACCATCCCTAGCTATTTGTTTAACCGGTGACAATGAGACATCTGAAAGTACCAGATGCAAGCTTGGTCCTTCAGGTAGTGTAATCCCATTCAGAACTGTCTGAAAACCTGTTCTGGAAATAGGCATTCTTCCTGAAACACCACACTTTGTGTGTGTGTGTGTGCGAGAGAGAGAGAGAGAGAATTAAATTTCAATTTGTTCACCCTCATCTTCTGTGTTAATTAAGCCAAAATATCACATTGAAGGGGAAAGAAAAATGTGTACTGTAATACATA
>NW_015241543.1:0-603 GCF_001447785.1 Gekko japonicus | reverse complement strand
TCCCCCCCCCTTTCGCAGATACCCAGTGCAAATAGTTTCCAGTTTTGATTGCATGTACCTTGTGCTGCGTACCCAGATAAGTTAGTTCTTTTGCTGGTACTCTGTCCACCTAGTTTACCAGTGAGCACCCTGACGGAACTGGCAGACGAGGCCTTACAGAAAGTGCTGAGGGATTCCAGGCTGATAATTCTGGATAACTTCAACATCCACGCCAAGTCCACCTTGAGCTGAAGACTTCATGGCAACCATAATATCCACATGACCATCTCAGGTTGTTTTAGGCCCAATGGATTAAAAAAAATTACTTTTCTATACTGAACAGAAATCTGGGGGTTGTTGGGTTGTAGCTAGCAAACAGCTAAGAAGAATTGAGGAGTGGGGACAGATGTGCCAGCATCACACCAGAGCTTATCAGTACTTCTGGCACAAAACCTTGTGGTTATGGTTAAACCATAGAGTTTTGAGTGTATCCTAGAGCATTGCCCCTACATGATGATATCACTTTCAGTTTTCTGGTAGCCAGTGATGGTTCCCTCTATTTCCCTTGATCCTTGCTGTGCTAGCCAGTGATGCACCATCGGCAACCAAGGAAAATTGCCAGGA
>NW_015241542.1:0-603 GCF_001447785.1 Gekko japonicus | reverse complement strand
CTTGCAGAGAAAGGGTTCTAGCCTTATTTGTATCAGGGCAAGCTCCTTTTAGATATTCTAAGCCATATTGAGCACTGGGACCAGAGATATAAATATATGGTAGCTTACAAGGTAATAATTCTCACGCGACAGGTATCATTATTGCTACACACCGGCACACTTTAGAAAGCGCACTAAACCATAGTTCAATTAAACTAACTTACGGACAATGTGATTGTCTGAACGCAGGGCGCTCCACTATGATGAGTTAGGATCCATCAACCAGATTCCAAGCCAGGATATAAAGTTGGTTTATTAAGCACAGTTAGTTTTAATTTTGATTTTAGATGATGCAGAAATGCCGACATGTTAGTGCAATGTAGGTGGGATAGTCAGAGATCTATTCCGTGTTTGCTTATAGTTTCAAGGTAACCAAAACCTGGAACATTTCCACACCAGGTTCTACTTACAGCTCTGGATTAGGTTTCCCAGTTGCCTGGGCCCAGCAGGGAATTCCCCACCCCTGGGCGCAATCTCTCACTCTTGAGAAATTGAGGAGCAAGAGTGGGGAAAAACAACCTCAGTTTTTCCTTTGTAGTTGTTGTTCAGTCACATAGTCGAGTC
>NW_015241541.1:0-603 GCF_001447785.1 Gekko japonicus | reverse complement strand
TTTTTTCCTGTAGCTTTTAGGAAAGTTCTATAGAAGTTTGATCAAAATGCAATATAAGTATAGTGCATTAGAAACAAACAGGAAAGCTTTATAATTCACTTTGATGAGTGATATAGTGTGTATCTACTCTTACTTCAATAATTTTTCACTTAGTCTAATAGGGTAGCCTGCATGATTTTTTAGGAGATATGGTAAAGGAGAATAGAGAAGGAGTTAGGAAGACGTCTTGTGCAATCATATCTAACATTGGAAATATAAGCAATGTGGACAGAAGAATCTTCAGGGTGCTACACATTAGTCCTTGTGTTGGACCAGACATGTCAGAGCATTCGCCACATGTGTACTGTTCACACACAAGATATAGAGCTAAACTGGAATAGTTTCTATCTGTTACATCCATGACTCCTGTTTTTTTGGTCATGGGAGTTCCCAGAACAAAGAGAGAAAGGAGGAAAATAAAGCACTTAACCAGCAAGTAACTTTATTATGCTAGCAAGGTACCAACCAGAAATAGAAAATACAGAAGCCAAATAAAACAACCAGTCTACTCCATGCTAGTGCGTAGTTGTGTTATTTTAAGCTAAATTCTTTATTAGTGTTATG
>NW_015241540.1:0-603 GCF_001447785.1 Gekko japonicus | reverse complement strand
CACCCCCAGTGACCCTTGGAGTGTGTTCAGTTCTCATTGGGAACACTGTCTCCACTGCCCTCCTCCTCTCCCTTACCCCCCCCTACTCTTATGGTGCTGACCTGGCTTTCTGAAGCAATATCTGTCCAGGTAGGCTGCTAAGTGGCCAGCCAGAGGTAGAAAGATGAAGAGGACTCTCCCCTCCCCCTCCCCAGGGACCTGAAATGTGGTTTCTGATACATCCAGGGTGTGTTGTCTTGTGCACCCTGGGAAATGTAGTCCTCAGAATTCCTGAGGATTAAACTTCCCAGGGTGCACCATGGAATAGTGCCTTGGATGCACTGGGAACAGTGTCTCAAGTGTAAGGGGATGGGAGATATTTTCCTCTCACCTACCTGCTTGTCATCTGTCTGGCTGCTTGCCTACCTGGCTTGGTGTGACCAATGTAAACAGTCACAGCCCAGAAAATATTAAATCTACTGGGGAAGATGAGTGAAGGTGAACCTAGTGAGGAGACGAGAAACAGACTGGGGCAATAAACAAACGAACAGCATTCATCCATTGAATATTCCCCCCATTCATTGTTAAAATAGTGCAAGAAATGAATGGAAGAGTCGTTTTTTT
>NW_015241539.1:0-603 GCF_001447785.1 Gekko japonicus | reverse complement strand
TGCCCCACTGTAGCTACGGGCCTGCCTTTCACCCATTTTGTCTCTGCTCTGCCCCCCCCTACCCACGCCTCCCCCCTTTCCTGGCTTCTCCAGTCCTTGACCAACTTCACTGGGGGCCAGACGCTCAGGAGCTACTGGTTACCTCATGATGACATCACTGACCTTCACCCCTACCAGCCCATCCCAGCAGCAAGGCCTCGGGAACTGCCTTTCCTGCAACCCCCACCAACCATGGCATCTTGACCAGCCACTTAGGCCTCCTCGGCACCAGGGTGGCTACCTCCACTCTAGGTGCCCGACCACCCCATGCCCCGGCCAACCATCTTCATCACTGGGAAAGCGAGGCTACCACACAAAGCCCAAGCAAATCTACATGCTTCATACTGCTTGCGTCAATGGCGTTTCCTTCATTCCCTCAACTGGGCTCCGAGACCCAAAAGCTCACCTATGCGGCTGGGGTGCTTCCAAGCTCTTAAGACCCCTCTTCCAAGTGATATTAGACAGCATTTCCTTCCACATCCACATCACCCTATCAGAACGATCGTATTGCCTCCTATGAGGCTGCAGCAGAGGGAATGAGCAACCACAAACTTTATCTCTTGG
>NW_015241538.1:0-603 GCF_001447785.1 Gekko japonicus | reverse complement strand
GTAAGTTTTGTTTTATTTCATTCCACGGGGCTTTATTCCCAGGAATGTGTTCTGAGGACTGCAGCCTGTCTTAGGGATTGTGTCTTTGATGAGGCCAATGAATATGTTGAAAAGAAGCTAAAAGAACTTACGCAGGTAAAAGCAATGAGCAGCAAGTAGAAAAGTCCAAGTGAGCACAACAACACAAGCTCTGCTCTGTGCTTTTTAAATTTTGCGTCTTCTAATTCCTCTAGACAGCCTGGAAGGCAAAGAAAAAAAAGATACATTCATTTAAAGATGCCTTGAATGATTTAATGTGCAGTAGAAAATAAAAACAGCCCTAGCCACTTATACTGTACCTTTTACTATTAATGTAATAGTGTTACTTTCGTTGTACTTTCTATCTGATGCTTCCAAGATGCACTTATATGTCCCACTGTCGTAGTTTGTAGTATTTTTAATCCTCAGAGAATGCCATTGGCTGTTGGAGACCTCTGAAGATGAATTAAGTTGTCTTGAATAATTCTGTTCTTTATTATACTGCAGCTTCTGCCACTTTACCTTTGACAGTTCTTCACACTTTTCATCCATCTGCAAAACATTGACATTTAATGTCAACACTTA
>NW_015241537.1:0-603 GCF_001447785.1 Gekko japonicus | reverse complement strand
AAAAAAAAGCCCTGCCCACCTGCTATATTTTTATTTCTCAGCCATGGCAATCAATGCTCCTTAAGTACTTTTAAGATCTTGATCAAACAAGTAGTGTGTGTGGGGGGGAGCCAATTCAACACACGGCATGACTAAAATGCAGCTCTGTGAGATGGGACTGCTGGAAACGAAACTAAAAAAAAAGTGCTGGTGACTGGAGGAAACCACACTCGCTTCCTTAGAGTGCCTTCAGAAGTTTTGCATTTACTAAAACAAATGTTTGCTATTTGACGATAGGCTCAGGACAATGAAACTTTTATAACCACATGGGCATTAGAGAAACGCAGCAGTCCTCTGGAAGGAAAGAAGGGCATTTCACACACATCACCTCTGTGGTGTTCGCTCCCCATTGGCACAGATAATTAATCCATAAGAGTATTGTGTTTATACAGTGCAGTGAGCACGTTCGTTTCGGCCGCGGCAGTCACAGAAGACAGATACACACCTGGGGTTTGGGGCGGAACACAATTCAAAACAACCCACCTGCCTTATCAATAGATAGCTTAGCATAACAACTGGGGGAAAGGCCAGCTGAAAAATGGACTTAGGATTTGTAGGGGCTGC
>NW_015241536.1:0-603 GCF_001447785.1 Gekko japonicus | reverse complement strand
AGGACAATTACAAAAAAATGACTAAAGTCAAGTGTGGCATTGAAAGAGTTAAGGGCGTGAAAGCTGGGGGGGGCTCTATGATGCCCCCCTTCCATTGGGGCCCTAAGCACTGGCTTATTTGCCTAATGGTTAATTCAAGGCTGGTGCTCTCTCTCTTTTAGTTGATGATGCGAAATGAGTGGAAGTCACTTTTAGTTTGGGAAACAGCATTGGGGTGAAGTTAATCTCCCAGTTTCCTCCTTCGTTGCTGTAACTCAATATAATTAAAACGATGCTTGGAAGAATGGGTCATGGGCCTCCTGGTATTAAATCTCATTTCCATTTTGACCCAATGTTATAGGCATGCTTTCTTTCTTGCCCCTGTTTTATATTGTGCCGCCGACGAGGAAGATTATTCAATCTGCGTATGTTGGATGAAGATCAATATATTAACTGCTGCTTGCTGAATGAAGAACTGAGAGATTATTAACATTTCTATTGTAGCGCTCTTCCTGTGGCCCCCTATTGAAGTCCGCAGTTGTCAATATTTTGTATGCTGCGATTAGGGGGGGAAGTCATTAAAAGCACTGTGCCCAAAGGCACTCCTTTTGTGACATGCAGGTT
>NW_015241535.1:0-603 GCF_001447785.1 Gekko japonicus | reverse complement strand
AGTAACAGCCCAGCCCCACACTGGTAGGGAAGAGGACTCACAGAGTGCATAGGAAGGCACTGGGGCCTGAGCTAAATATGCAGGAGAATGAGGTGGCAGTAAGTTGGTAGAATGCAGAAGTGGTATAATGGCGACAAAGCTTCAGAACACAGGTGAAGAATCATGGAGGTTCTGGTTTGGAATGTCTTCTGATGTTCAGAAGAACCTCTGCCTACAAACAGAAAACCAGCATGGCAACCAAGGAAGGGAGCAGATAAGGTGTTCTCTCTGCTGTGCTACTTTTCCGTTTGAATGGAGCTTTTTTTAATGAGAAAGAATTTTCAAAGCTGGAATCTATCACTACAGTCCATTCTACCACCTCGACATTCTCTTACCTCATTCTTCTGCATGTGTCAACCAGGCCTCCGTTTAAGTCTGTTGAGGAATTTCCTCTGAGTATGATTCAGAGATGCTCAAGGATTGCACAGGTTCCTTTCTTATTTCAGCACACTGTAGGTATGTCAAGGAGCTCTTTCTAGTCCTTTATTTAAAAAGAGAGCTGACAACTCAAACTGACTTGCAAACTGCTTTGCTTTTATGGACATATGAAACTGCCTTATACTG
>NW_015241534.1:0-603 GCF_001447785.1 Gekko japonicus | reverse complement strand
ACATATATATGCAACTCTACTTCCACCTCCACCATTTCCCCCTCATTATCTTTCCAAGGATAAGAAGGCAGAGCCCATGTCTTTATTTTAATTTCTTCATACAGTTTAGTGAATGTAAATGCTCTGGAAATGGTTTGTAATAACAATTAAAGCATGAGTAAAGTAAGGAAAGAAAACTTGACACAAATTATCATTGCAAACAAAGCCCAGGTGAATTATGGAAAAATAAATATGCAAGGTAATTATAAAACAGAATACAAATTTGATATGCTTACAGTGACACTTGGAAAGTTTCAATGGAGGAAAAATATAACGATGACTGTGTTGCTAGTTCTTTGTATTTCACTAGAGGGGGCTCTTTTACCATTTCCTGGAATTAATTGGAAACAAGCCTTGCAAACCAAAGTGACAGAAATGTCTGATGCTTTTTGGAATTTTCCTCAATGTGGATCCAACGTTAAAAGGTGTGGGATTCGTGTGGTGCCACATAGCTAGATTAATCTATGGTTTCTCATCCATAGGATAAAATGTAGTCAGTGATGTGGTTACTTCTCTGCTTGAATTGCAGTTTTATTCCAAATTGCAAGCAGTAACATTGAGCAC
>NW_015241533.1:0-603 GCF_001447785.1 Gekko japonicus | reverse complement strand
CTTGCAACTGAGGTTATGATTATAAAAAGCTATCCATAGTGCTGTACAGAAAGTGTTATCATGCCCATAAAACTATGGCATATCCACTACTTACACAATGTTGTGGTATTGGTCACAGTTAGGGCATTGCACCAGTGATATAAAACTGGTTTAACTTAAACTTCATGCATGCTATTATCTAGTGTTAACACATTCGTTACAAAGCATACAGGATTAAGTTTAATCATTTTTCTCTTATCATAATCCAGTTGTCCATAACCATTCTCACAGAATAGATAAAGAGTAGATGTTCCTATTGTCTGTAGGCATATTGAGAGCTTTAGTGGTAAATTTTATTTGTATCAGATGGTTTTCGGGAAATGGGAGACCGGTAGTAACTACCCACACTACTAGTGTGCATATATTAGGTGAATAACAGTGCAGTCGAGTAATTATTCAATTCATTCTTCATAGTATTGTACTGTTGGTCTGTTAAAATGAGTATTACTTGATTGACTTTTGTTACTGAACAGCGGCAGTGTATAGAGACATGTGAAGGCCATCCCAAAACTTCAGAATTCCTTTCTAATGTAGCTCCAGAGGGTAGCCATCTTGGTCTGCAGT
>NW_015241532.1:0-603 GCF_001447785.1 Gekko japonicus | reverse complement strand
TAATTGGATGCAAGAATATCCTGTTACAGGTGGAGAGTACCAATCCATCAGGTCATAAAGCTGATCTGTAAGAACCTATATTAATTCTTTATGCATAGAGTTTACCATGATATATACTGCATCTTCAGGACACACCTATATTATACCTTCAGGACACACCTGTATCTCCAAAATTACATTATTAATAATATTTTTTCACAGTGTAAGTACTGGCCTTTTGCATCTGCTTTTTTCTATGGCTATTCCTAAGGTACTCACATGAAAAATGCTTTACAAATCTAATGCAATTTATTTATTGACTCAGAGGCTATGATCCAATTCAGCAAACTCTGCCACTTTCTAAAAGAAATGTAGACATACAGAGTGAATATTCAGAGCCACAGGACTGTTGCAGGCAGTCAGTCTTGCATACTATTGCTCTGTGGGAAAACATTAGTCATTGGCATATATGGCATGATGTGAAATGTATGAGAAAAACAAAGAAAGCAAAGGGACAGGAGGGAAGCTTCATTTAATGACAGGCAAGCTGGGTGGGGCAAGGGGGACTTTAAGAAAGGAGAGAATAAGCACAAGGTACAAAATGGAGCTGCGGTGGCTCAAGTG
>NW_015241531.1:0-603 GCF_001447785.1 Gekko japonicus | reverse complement strand
ACTGTTTCCTGCACTGATATCACAACTCTAGGGGAAGGGCCTGCAGAGGGAAGCGATAATGCACGCTTGGCCCGTCCCCAGTTTACCTGCCAGGCTGTTAGTGGTGCCTGAAGATTGCCCCTGAGGGGGCTAGATGGGGAAATGGTGGAAGATCAGAAGACAGCTTGTTTTCTTCTTGTCATCCTCCAACGTGCCACAGTTGCCTTGGGTAGACAGGCTGGGAAAAGCAAGCAATCAATAACCTTTGCGGCCTTCTCTTAGCCAATCTGTGTACTGTATGCATACACAGCGAAGCAGAGCTGCCTGCACTGTTGCACATGATTCACCAGCATGGGTTTTATGCACTGAAGTGGCTTCCTCCTGCAGGTCAACCAGCACCTGAGCACAGCTTAAATATTTGGATCCCATGAAATCCTTAAGGCAGTTCGATTATTTCCTTTCTTAAAGGGAATTTGGAAATGGTGGTTGTGTAGTTATGTACTTATGTCTGACATAACCTCTGTGGCTTTTTAATGACTGATAGCATTTTTTAAACTATTGATAGCATTTAAAGAGGAGTCCTATTTTCTAGCCACTAGACCAGGGGTATCAAACATGCGGCCC
>NW_015241530.1:0-603 GCF_001447785.1 Gekko japonicus | reverse complement strand
TTTACCTGGCAACTCTAGGGTGTGGCTGAGCTCCTGCTCTCTGCCCTTTTGAGCCACCCTGGAACTCTGCTTGGGGGTGGAAGTTCCATTTAAAGACATGTGGCTTGGCAGTGGCTCTCTGAAGGAACAACAACCTCCTCCCTGATGTTTCACTGCCCTTTCCCCAACAGAGAAACTGACATCCTTCATTCCATATGCAATTGGCTGATTGGTAACCCTATAAAAGGATTGATACCTGGCTGGTATAGGATAGCTACCTCCTTCAACAGCTGCAAATTCCACCTGCCCTCAGTCCAGGAGAATATTCCAGTGGTGGAATATGAAAAGGACCAACGAAAACAGCAGTTGCATGTGATCTCCTTCCAGTTATGGAGACATGAAGCTGTCTTCTAGTGAGTCAATCTGTTCTTCTTCCAGCCCAGTATCATCTATGATTTATTTATCTCCATGTCTCCAGGGTGTCAGGAATTAAAGGAGACCATTAGGCCTCCCCTTGTGGACACACACTGAGGCCTGGAGATCAGAATGGTATGAACCTTAAAACAAAATGAATTTGGACACTATCTGAATCTAATTCAAATTAGCTTGTTTTAGGAGAGCTTA
>NW_015241529.1:0-603 GCF_001447785.1 Gekko japonicus | reverse complement strand
AATCACCTATTCACTTCCATGACGTTCTGTCTTTGGCCTAAACCCATCTCTTTCCTTCATTCATAAACCTTTTATTCTCTCATTTGAATATTTCTCATTTGAATATTTTCAGCTTGTCAGCATCCATTTAGGATTTGATTGCTCCAGAGTGAAAGCTGTTCTCCAAATTCATTTTTATTTATTTAAACAAATATATGCCACCAACTAGCAGAAATTGGCTTTCACACCTTTATCAGTATTGAATACAATAAATCCCAAATTCTTGGAATCAAATCCCCCTATAATGATACAGAAGATTTCATTACAGCATCACATTGTTTGCTCTCTTTGAATCTTTCTCAAACATGCAACCGTGCAGCTTCAGTTGTTTTGGAAAAAAAGATGTTTTCCATAAATTAAGAATAAAGAAAAGGAAATATTATAAGGTTCTAATTGAAACACAATGTTTTGGACATGCATCATTGTAACTTTTTTGTTCCGCTGAATTGAAAAAGCCTATCTCTCAACAAACTTATTTTCAGCACCCTTATATTAATCTGATCGTGAAGATAATGGCTTGGATTCAACTCCTCACTTGCATGTGGATGCTGTGCTCACATAGAT
>NW_015241528.1:0-603 GCF_001447785.1 Gekko japonicus | reverse complement strand
ATGCAGAGGTACAAGGCAAAATGTAATCATCTAGGTTACAGCAGGGGAGAAATGCTTAGGGGCACAGTTTGTGGGATTTCATCCCTCTGGCGGTGAGGCAGGCACTCTCTCTACAAGCCTTCCGATCAGTGCCGTTAACATATTTTCCCCGAAGGTCTATGGAATTGAAGTTTTTCAGGACAGGTTCAATATTTTGAGCGTATCAGGACTGGTTTCTGGGTCATTTTAATTTTGCACATGTTATAGATGGTTGATCTTTACTTAAGTTATTGTGCAGTGAACTATTGTATTGTTTATTTTCTGTAAGCTGCAGCGAAGACCTTTTCTAGGTTAAATGGTGGCTTAGAAATGTCCTAAATAAATAAATGCGTATTGAAAAACATCCACTCTGTTCCAAAGCCCTCTTCATTAGGGAAACTGTAAGAAGTAAATTAGAAAATTAATAACATGGAAAGGCACGTACAGTCTTACAGAATACACTCATTAGATCGGCAGGCCTCAGAGTATGGGATTCTGCCATTTTTATGGCTCCTGTTCACACACCCAGAAGTTTTCCCCTGCAGGACTGGGCCAGACCTATTTGCGTGATAACTGTGTCCTTGC
>NW_015241527.1:0-603 GCF_001447785.1 Gekko japonicus | reverse complement strand
AATGGTCTGATTCAGTATAAGGAAACTTCGTGTGTGCGCATGTGTCTGCGTTAATATGAAGATATATGATGGGATCGACACAAGAACTCATTTCACCCCTTTTCCATCTGCAGTGCAGTCAGGGCGATTTCTGTATCGGCACCTCAAGAGTAGACAGAGACTGGCAAAAGGGTGTTTCCCCCCTCACTGGGCTCACAATGTGCCTACCTAAACGGGGCCAGCGAAAAGAATGCAAGTGCCTTGTGTACCACCCGTGCCGGGCCCTATAGGGTTTCAAAAATGTACATCAGTTTTATTGTTGCTCCTGGGTTTTTTTGTTTTGCTTTGTTTTGCTTATAGCTGTTCAACGGGTGGCATTCTGCCCACTAGGACGCAAAGATGGCATTTTTAAAAAATACTAAAAGGAAGAAAGAACGCCTCTCAGAGAGGAACACCACACAAAAATAAACTTGGGGACGCAGAGGCTAGAAGGTACAGAACAAGGGGAGGCGTGCTATCTTTCCTAGAAGCCTGGCTTTTCCCTTCCAGAGCTAGAACACCTCCGACTGCATGCCAGAGAAGCCACTTGATGGTGCAGTGAAATAAAACAGGAGTCCAGTGGCA
>NW_015241526.1:0-603 GCF_001447785.1 Gekko japonicus | reverse complement strand
GGACAGCTGTACTACAATAACTGAGGATGTGTCCCAACACATCCAATGGAAATAAAAAATAAATGCCCCCTACCAGCCTCCTGCCAAGTTTACATAGCCATTACCCAGCTTAGGATACCAACTAAGTCTGAAAGCAATCACAGCTGTCTTATGTCCTATATAAATCACAGCCAAGATGTGCTTATCTTGGATGATAGGCACACAGCATTTTTCTGGCCTCATGTTGTGAACCCTTAGAACACAGAGAAGTGGGACTTTGATGATAGAAACTATCGAAAGATGGCACTTTTCACAAAAATGGGAAACACTTCTTCAGCTGGGAATACAAGGTCAAATGCAAGGGGAGGGGGATCACCTTCCTCAGACTTTAACTGCTGAAAATCTCTTCCCATCACCACTCCATTGCAAACTGTTCCTACTGTGTATTGGGTTGGCAACCCGTACCCACCTCAACAGTTGCTAGCAGGGTCTTCCACACAAGGAGGAAGGGGGTAAGCATGCAATTGATTCTTCTTTGAGATATATTGGAAGAACATCACCTTGATGTCGGTGGGGTGGATCCAACCATCCTCCAAGCTGTTTTCCTACAGCCTAAGGGAGCCT
>NW_015241525.1:0-603 GCF_001447785.1 Gekko japonicus | reverse complement strand
TGTGGTTACTGTCTGCCAGCCACAAGGAAGAGCACTTCTACTCAGGAAAGTTACCGCATCGCACACTTCCTCCACATTATCTTCCTATTTCAGTTATTGCCAGAGAAGAATGGAAAGCAGCCATACAGAAGTGAATGTAGCATAGTTGAAGACCGTTCCCTTATCTCCGCACCAAAGATTTAGCCAAGGGATTGCTTGCTTCTCCTTTCAGCTTTCCTGATTAAATCTGAATTTTTAGTCTGATACATGCACATATAGGTTAATCCCATTGTCCCTATAAATTGTCTTTCCATGTCCCTTGCTATAATATTTCCATAAAATATAATTGCCTATATTCTTTCCTTTCTAGTAACCAGTAACAGTAAAATAATTCACATCTTTGAAAAATGATCTGCACTGACATATTTCTTTGAATGGGCAGATGGTGTTTCTGTTCACACAACCCAGTATTAACACATTGAGAGATTTGTTTTTAGAATCTACCTTTAATACTCGCATGATTCAATAAATACAAATGAGGCAAGAGACATAAGGGAAAGGGGTTTGTGGCAAGGATATTAATGATGGGAAAGCCTAACTCTGAAGAAGTGAGCAGTGACTCAT
>NW_015241524.1:0-603 GCF_001447785.1 Gekko japonicus | reverse complement strand
GCATCAGAAATCTTTCACTTCTCGTATGTTTGCTCCTATCAACTGATATTAAAGCTGAAATAAGTAGGGATCTAGAGGAGTCAAAAGCAGTGCTGGCTCCAGGTTTTTTAGGGCTTTGGGTAAGACACTTCCAGGGACCCCTTAAATGTGAAGGAGGGGATCATAGATGCTGCCATAATGCAACTTTAAAAAATCTGCCAGGTTCCCCAGGAACTGGTTCCATCCTCTTATGAAGGAACTCAGTAAGTTTATTTACATATTATACAGTTTGGGCCTATAGTCCGTAATGTAACCTCGTCAGTAGTTATCTTACAATAGCTACTCCTGACTCTTCCTCCCAGGTGCCACCAGGAGGCAGATGTCGTCTCCTCCAGATGAATAACTCTGTATTAACTATATAATCCCTTTGTATACTCTTTGCCACAGACACCACCTGCTGCTGGCAGTATGATGGATGCTGTGGTGCTCCTGCAGCTCCTTGTCACCTAGTGGGGAACAAATGGGTGTTGAGCAGCACTGGCAGCCACTGCTAACCTACCTCCCCCTTTCATTACTCTGCTTGTTGTCAGTCTAGCAGTGATTTTTGCCAGCCCTCTGGCTGCT
>NW_015241523.1:0-603 GCF_001447785.1 Gekko japonicus | reverse complement strand
TGACCAGAGGTCTTAAGCCAAACATACAACCAACCTCCGAGTCTGAGGCAACAGAATCCCCAAAGTGTGGTGAGGGACTGCAAGGAATCGGTGAAGCCGTGTCTTCCAAAAGTATCGGTTCCGGAGGTTCATGGGCCGAAATTCTGGAGGGTCTGTCCATTTGCTTAGAGTGGCTCGGAACCAAAGCCTTCCCAGAGTGCTTGGACTTCAAGCGTGACTTCTTTGCTGGGTGCTTGGATGAGTTTCATTGAGCCATCAACAGTTCCAAAGAACTGAACCAACAGTGATGCGGATCTGGGGTCAGAAGCGACCAAGGTTATGGATTCAGCCCTTGGTTCAGGCAAGGCAGATGACTTTGCTGCTGGCATGCTGGAACTCGACAGGCCATGCTCCCAAAGGGCTGCCTTCAGGTGAGAAGACCTATCTGCCCTGGCCTTGGGGGTAAACTGCTGACAGATGCGTCAAGATGGTACATCATGGGCTTCCCCAAGGCACATTACACAGAGAACATGCTCATCCAACTGAGGCATTTTTGTGCTGCACTAGAGGCACTTCTTGAATAAAAAATTTTGAGCCATGGCAAGGCATCAAGGAAAGAATACC
>NW_015241522.1:0-603 GCF_001447785.1 Gekko japonicus | reverse complement strand
ATTGAAAATCTATAAACTTCATTACTGACCTAGCACTTTCTCTTGAAGAATGATGTGTCTGTGCCATTATTAACTTTGCCTGTAGATTTCCACATCTGCTCCCCATTTAATTAGAAATGAATGACTGCTTGAAATTAGAATTATTCCTTCTGTATGGTGGTGGGGAGCAAAAGGTTGAGTTAATCGAAAAGTGATAGCATTAGATATGATAGATTGTGCATATTTGTGTGTGTGCACATCCATTTTTTTTTCAGAAGCAAACTTAGACATTCATTTTAATGTTACATAGTTGGTTTCAAGAACATGGGTTGGAAAAAATGCTTAGCTAATAGATTGCTCTGATTATCTCCAGCATATTATGCTTAAATATATAGTACTTAGGAAGTAAATTATTTAGTTTCACTTTATCTTCCATGATGAAAGTTGATTGCTAATAAAAGACCATCAGTGACTTTTTTCAACAGTAAAAGAATCAACACAACCAAAAAAGTGTTTTTTAAAAATAGCTAATATTTCAATGTAGCCTCTTTAAGTCCTTCTCAGCTTAAGATATTACAGACAATTAATGATGGGAAAGCTAGAATTCCTAGGGTGGAAAACAAC
>NW_015241521.1:0-603 GCF_001447785.1 Gekko japonicus | reverse complement strand
TTTGCTTTACGTTCCATCACAGGTACCAACACTCTCTCGCTCTCCTACTCGGAAGTGTGTCTCAACTACGGGAAGTTTAATAACCTCTGCAGTACAGCCCAACTCTTTTGCATATTTGCTCAGTAAGTAAGCTATGTACACATAAAATCGCAGTTTTGCTTTACGTCCAATCACAGCACCGTGGACCAATTCTCTCTAGCTCTTTCTACTTGCGACGGTGCGAGGACCTCCCCCATTTTCTAAAAATCCACCAGCCACCAACAGCCTTCCTGGTACAAGCAGAACACACCTCCAGCCGCCTCTCAGTCCTTCTTTCGCCAAGGGGTGCGCGGCTGGAGGCGGAGTCGCAGGCAAGGCGGGCCTGTGAAGAAGGCAGCGCCGCCGCCGCCGCCGCCGCCTTCCACCTCCGCTAATAGACATCCCCTTCGTCTCCCGGCATCCACCGCGCTCCGGCGAGCCTAGTTCCTGGTCGCCTGCCGCTGTTGCCTGGGCTTTGGCTGCGCCTGCCGGTGCCTTCGCTGTTGTTCCGCAGCCGCCGCCATGGCCGCCTACAGCAAATTTCTCACAGCGCGCTACTCCACCATGGCCGGGGCTACCGCTGCC
>NW_015241520.1:0-603 GCF_001447785.1 Gekko japonicus | reverse complement strand
GGTCTGACCCAGCTGGGCTCTTCCTGTGGACTTATAAAGCAGCAATTCCGCCTTCCGTGCCTCTCTTAGAGACAAGTGCAGTAACTCCCTCCCCACCCTTCCCTCGAGCAGTTTCTTCTGCCAGGTTCTGGTTTCTATAGTAACCTCAGAGTTCTCAACTCCTAGCCTATTTTTTGCTTTAAAAGCCGAATTCTGCCGCCGCCTCTTCTATATCTCCTGCCGTGCCCTTCCCCCTCACGCCTCCATGTCCTTCCTCTTCACCCCCGCCTCCAGTCTCAGCTGAGTCAAGGAAGAGGCTTCGCTTGCTGGCATTTTGGCTCCCCTGCCCTGAACGCCGAGTCCCTTCTTGGGTGCTCAGGAGAAGGCAGGCGGCTCTTGCGCTTGACTCAGGAGGGCACTAGAGGGCACTCCGCCACAGCGGCTACTCACTCGGCATCCCCAAATCAGAGCAAACAGGTAGACCTCTCTGAGTTACCTTAAAGCTTCTTGTCTCTGTTCTGAGCCACATTGCGCTCGGTAAGGAAGAAAGGTGGCAAAGAAATGTTTTTAAATCAGTAAATAACTTTTACAACACCCCCTTGAGGTGTGTGGCCATCAAGTCAC
>NW_015241519.1:0-603 GCF_001447785.1 Gekko japonicus | reverse complement strand
GGAAAAGTGAACTGTGAGCCATACATCCTATTCCTTCTATGGATTACTTCCTTCTATGGATTACTTCCTGGAATGAAAGTTCAATTTATATATCTTGAAGATAAGATTTTACACAGGGCAACTCTTTATTACCATTAATCGTAAGTACACTATTTTTAGCAACTGCTAAGAGGAATTACTGGTCTCAATTGCCATTTCACATTGTTTAAGACCTTGGATTTCAAGTGCTACCCTGACCCCGACACAGTTGTTACAGTTCCTGGGAGTGTTATGATGGTAAACATTCTCATGGATGGATTGTTACTTTAAGAATTTGCTTTTCCCCACCTCTGATTCCAGACCTGTATTTGCAGTCAGACCAAGGTGTCAGGAAACTCACATGCTGAGGTGAAAAAGCAGACGGTGAAGGGGCAGTTATAGGAGGAAAGCCAAGGATAGGGAATAGCTATGCACCCTCCTCCTGCACACTGATTTTCTACTGGAAATCATGTCCTCCTTTCTCATGGAGAAGTAGAGGCCAGGTTTCAAAGATATGCACTAGGTGAAGGATGTAGTTCAACTCTAAATCCTATTGAAAGTTACAGGGGTCATTTTGTAGAAAAA
>NW_015241518.1:0-603 GCF_001447785.1 Gekko japonicus | reverse complement strand
CCACAGCTTAGAGGGAGCATTGGCTGGCTCCCTAAAAATAAACCAACTTGGTATCAGCCAGGGTGTTCAACCAGAGGTAGGAAGTCCTCAGTTCAAACCTTGCCGTGGCCAAAAGCTCTAAAGCGAGCCTCTGTCTTTCAGCCCCAACACCCTACATTAGGGATAATGAAATATGACCCATCGTACACAACAGTTACAACAATGACTTTTGGTGAAAGTTCTACAGTACTATATAAAGGCAAAAAAGAGAAATGTTTCTAGTCGATGGTTTAAAGAGATCATTTGGGCTCTTTTTGTCTCCAGCATTCCCCTGCCAGGCCCTGCCCTAATGGGACTTACGGTGGCCAGAGAGGCCTGGGCAGAGCTGACCAGTGCTTGCCGTGCCCAAAGGGTAAATATTGCTACAGAAATGGACCAGAAATCCAAGGGATATCCCAGCCAGTGAGTATTCAGATCTAGGCCTTGGCATTTGGCCAACCGAGCGGTCAAATATTGCAAATCGTTTTCTAAAAATGCAAAGCTGCCCCCCCTACGATGGCCATTTTGGGTTTTGAACACGATCTGGCTGGCAATTGCCATATGAACTTACCTGACCCCCCCCCC
>NW_015241517.1:0-603 GCF_001447785.1 Gekko japonicus | reverse complement strand
CAGATTAGAGTCCACGCTCCTAACCATGAAACCCAACTGGCTCACCAAACTGAACCCCCTCCTCTACAAGTTTCAAAGGAAAGGAAATCATTTGGGAACGCCAAACATCTAAACTCACACGACCTCCGCTATCAGGCCCCTAAGACTTGGATGGAAGAAAATGTAGTCTTTTAAAGCCAAACAAGCAATTCCCGTCAGCAATAAAAGAGCCGGGGCTGACTTTCAAAATAAAGGCTGATTGAAAATCCTCCGGTACTTCTCTCTCTTGGAGGGGATTATTAAACTGCTGAGTGACAGCTATTTTCTCACTGGGATCCGGCTGGGGCATTTCATCTCTCTTCGCTACCCACATAAAAAAAAGTGAGGCAGAGCGGCTGAAATTCACCAGGGATGGCACATTCTAGGGGTTATCGGCTGCCTTTGTCTGGTTTTGCTACTGAGGACGGATCGAATAAATACCAGAGGCCTGGACGTAAAGTCTAAGGGATGAAATCCAATGGAAAACATGCCTTAAAATTGCAGACCTAATTATTCCAAAAGAGCTTGCTGAAAGGTTAGGGTGCTTTACATCCCTGTACATTTTGGTGTAGTGGTTAAGTGCGC
>NW_015241516.1:0-610 GCF_001447785.1 Gekko japonicus | reverse complement strand
AGCTCTGACAGAAATTGCTCTTTCTCAAGAACACCTCTGAAAGAACTATAGCTTGCCCAAGGTCATCCAGCAGCTGAAAGTGGAGGACTGGGGAATCAAACCCGGTTCTCCCAGATTAGTGTCCACGCACCAAACCACTACACCAGACTGTCCGCACATGAAAGCTGATACCCAGAATTAAACTTTGTTGGCCTTAAAGGTGCCACTGGACTCAAACTTTGTTCTGTCACTTCAGACCAACAGGGCTACCCACCCAGGGTTGTCAGGTTCTACCTGGCTGCCGGCGGGGGGTAGGGGGGACCCAGGCTGTGCTCTGGGATCTTCTTGTGCACGTGCAAAGCATGCACGCTGTGATGACATCACCCATAAGTGACACCATTGCATTGGGGGATGGGGGGTCAACACTCTAGTTTTTGGGCAAAACTTTATGGGGGTTTTGCCTTCAGAACCATAGAGTTTGCTCAGAAACTAGAGCGTCACCCCCACACACACACATCCCCCAACTCAATTGTGTCACTTCCGGGTGACGTCATCACATCTGGGATGTTGCCCGGTGATATCCCTGTTTGGGGGGTGTGACGTCCCTGGCCAGCGGCGGACTGAAGCCCCC
>NW_015241515.1:0-603 GCF_001447785.1 Gekko japonicus | reverse complement strand
CTACTGCAGACCAAAACAGCTACCGTCTGGAACTGACCTTACTACAGGTATGTTAACTTTGCCCGTTCTCAAAGCCTATTTTTACCTTTTAGATGTACTCTCGGCGTTTGCGCTCTTTGTGGCTTACAGGAATACAAGTCTTTCGAAGAATTTTAAAAACTAAGAAATCTCAAGCACAGCATGAGAGAAAACTCCCAAAGGAAAGTGCACAATATTTCACAGACAGAGTATGAGGTACTCAGCAATACGGCTGATATTGAGTCTCACACGGCTCTCCTCCCCTCCCGTCCCAGATATTCTTTCCTCCCCATTAACTGAAAACCAGGGCCATTCTCAGATTCCAGATTTGTGACAGAATCCGGGAGTACACATTTCCACCTCTGCGGTATTGTTATACCCCTTGCTGTTCAGAGGCCTCTCTATTACCTACCGTAGCGTTGGATTGCTATTTCTGCCACTACTGTGATTGTGGTTTTATGCTGGAGAGGGGTAGAAATTTTCAGCCAGATAACGCTGCGTTTAGACAGGTGTTACGTCTCTGTGGTGAATGGAATATCGGTCAATGGTCACTCTAGAATCTGAGGCCTACCTGGCCACTTCTTA
>NW_015241514.1:0-603 GCF_001447785.1 Gekko japonicus | reverse complement strand
ACCGAAGCTTTGCCGTCTGTAATATTTCAGTCAGTCCTAATAGCATCATGATACTTTTAATTTTTAGATGGGCATAATTGTGTTGACAGTAGCGTGAGCAGAAAGAACGCTTTCTAAAACGAAAATGCCATTTATCCGTTTTTGATCAGCATAGCAGCTGAAAATAAGGGGTTTCTAAGCTTGAAAAGCCTCTGAGATTTTTTTCTAAACTTAATTTCCCCCCCCCTTGTTTGAAATACATGAGCATCTGTCACACATAGTTATTCCCTCCGTAAAAGGCTGTACTTATTTTCAGAAATCGTTTACTATCTGGACTCAATATGCCATTCACAGCTGACATAATCTATCAAACAAAGCACCTCTGCGCAGTGGTCAGCAAACCGCCGTTCATTAGACACACACGTTGCGACAGCTAGTTTGTGTGAAGGGAGAGCCCATTTACATTGGCTTGTGTCCCGGATTTTAACTAAAACCGTAACAGTCACATTATTGCGAGATGGAAAACAGACCGCTGTTCTCATGTGGTCTCAAACATCAAGCTAGAAAGCCAGGGACTCACAAACAGCACAATGTCAAGACCAGAGGTCATTTCGGGGGGGGGAT
>NW_015241513.1:0-603 GCF_001447785.1 Gekko japonicus | reverse complement strand
AAGGCCATAGGGGTGTGCTTGCTGGTGCTATCAGTTCTACGGACTGTGCTACGACTTTCCTTCATTTCCCCTGATTAAATGGGATTCTCGGGAAAGCGGATTGACATGTTCATATGCGCTACGAGCGAACGTCTTCCAAATTAGCTCCACTGCAAGTTCTTCTGATTTGCCACAGAGATATGTGTGAAGGTTACTTCTAAGGTCAATGACGGTACGTATTCATCGGCCGGCTCTCAGAGCTTTTGGAGCCGCTGATATTGAGCTTGGCTAAGAAATCACCTCAAAATGAGGTAGGGCTAATCGATAAGCTGCAGCTCCTTTTGCATATTGATAAGACGACCCACGAAGAGTTGCGGGAGAAAGAGCATAGCCGAGACCAGCAGGCTCTCTCGAGTAAAAACAGACCCCTGTAGGTTGGGCAGCGGAAGAATCCCCAAAGCAAAACTCTTGCAATAGCTTTTATGAGGACGAGCTACAATATCACAGAAGAAGGTGCATGCTTTTGAGTTACCCAGAACTGTACATCAGGCTGAATCTTAATTACAAAAAGAGGCAGGGGAGAATATGATGGTCAGAGCAATTTGTTGTTGTTCAGTCGCACAG
>NW_015241512.1:0-603 GCF_001447785.1 Gekko japonicus | reverse complement strand
TGGGGCAGAAAAACCAGACAACTCCGGTATAATCTCTTAGATAATTTATAAAATTGGTCTGAGCAGATGGAATGGCCGCTGTTGGAGCTGGGGGAGGGGGGGAGGGTCTGTCCTTTCCCCCCACAATCTGTCCTCTTGCTGTGATGCAGCCATAGGGAACATCTGCTGCTAGAGCCACTCTGAGTCTGCTTAGGCCGAGGGACTGGGCCGCCTGACACCTTTTTTTCTGTGTCAGTGGGGCACAAGGTCATCTGTGCAAACTGGTCAGGGGCTTTCCTTCCCGTGGCGGTTCCATTTGGCAGTGGCCTTGGCTGCAGAGGGAGGCTGCCATATGCGAGCGGTGTGATGGGTTAATACCCTCTCCTCTCAAATAAAGGCATCTGGTGGGAGGGGGGAAATGGGAAAGTAGAGGTCTAATGCAGAGGATTGCTTTCTATCGGATTTGTGACTTTGAGAGGAACGAACGAGCGCAGGATTTCCAACAGCTTTTCTATCCCGGAGCTGATTTCAGCTTTGAATAAGCTCTGACCAGTGAGGAAAGTCCTAGGGCCACGTCCCCCATGATGGAGTTTCTTTCTTTACACAAGGGAGTCCCCTTTGTCA
>NW_015241511.1:0-604 GCF_001447785.1 Gekko japonicus | reverse complement strand
GATGCTCTACCACAGAGCCACGGTCCCTCATAACTGGAAATTGCAACTTGGGCCGACACATGGTTACGATCTAAGTCATTCAGGGTGGGATAGGCCAAAGCCGGGACTGATGCCAGAACTCATGCATAATATGCTTCTGTCAACTAGCAGTGAGCAAACACAATCTGTACTAAATGGCTAGGCAGATGTAGATTGGTTTGTTTTCCCTTCATTAGCAATGTGTTTGCTTCCATGGGAGTGAATAGAGGATGTTCAAATAGAGGTTGTCGTAAGATTACTTTGGATGACACGAAGGCATTCACCGTGGGTGTATTCCCTTCCATGTCTACATTACAAAGCTGAAGTGACGCAAGTGACAGTTGATTGTGTGCATGGCGGGTCTTCCCTAGCCATCTAGTCAGTGCCCATTTTGGAGAAGTCCTCTTAGAACAGTGGGAAGGAGGTCACCCATCCTGTTGAGCCGACATGTGGATGAACCCAACCACCAGTGTTGTGGCATTCATGAATAATCCATTTTCCCATTGGCGCCTACCTCACTGTGACATTCAAACCGGGCTTTGTTCTTGTGGCCTTTGCTTACATGTCCAGGGAAATGCCAATCACC
>NW_015241510.1:0-604 GCF_001447785.1 Gekko japonicus | reverse complement strand
GGCTCCAGGTGACTGTAAAAGCTACTACTGGAGTCACCTGCATTGAGCCTTGGAGTGGCAGAGTAGTAAATTTCAAAACAGAAGCTAGGTGCTGCTGGAGAAAGGTAAAGGGAGAAAGGAAACGGGAATAAGGGCAGCAGCACTGAGAAAAAGACTGGAAGCAGGCTCTCGATAAATGAGTGCAACGGCTGTTCTCCCCCCCGGCTGCTACAGTCATCCAAAGGGTCTTCCCACATACAGCCTTGTTCACAGGTTCTTATGTGAACTGAAGCAGAATGTTGTGCAGAGAGAAGAAAGGGCCAAAAGCAAAATGAGCATTGTGATTTGGGAACCATATCAGATCTCATTTCCTCAATGCACACAAAGTAATCAACAGTGCTTGGATCTATGAAGAAAGAGATGAAGGGTGAGAAAGAAAACACTATAATGTTATGCAAATCTGTAGACTGCTGTACCATAGAATATTGAGTTCCTCTTCTCAACTAGTGCTACAAGGAAACTACAGTAAAGGGCAACTGAAATAATTTTTGGAGGTGAACTGAAGACCTACGATGAAATCTAAGGGCAGGGACACCCACTTCATTTATACCCCACCTTTCTCCCC
>NW_015241509.1:0-604 GCF_001447785.1 Gekko japonicus | reverse complement strand
CAGCGCCTTCTCTCTATAGGAACCAACTTACTCTTCCTTGACTGATAAAAGCGGCACAGGGGGTGGGTCCTGAGACATCGGTGGAATCCCTTCAGGGTTGCCGAAGGACTCGGAGAAGTCTTCCACTTCCGATTTTATCACTTTCAGCTTCTTTTTCTTCCTCTCTTCCTTTTCCCTCACTTTCTTTTTGAGGACAGCAAGGTCAAACAAGGCTTCAGTTGAAAAAGAGAGGAAGGGTTTCTAAATTACATTGGGCCGTGTTCCCAGGATATCAGTTATTAGGCATAAGAGACAAAATTATAGCAGGCTCTGGCTGTTATAAGAATATGCAAATATGAGCCATACCAGCTTACTAATGAAAGTGATTCAGTCTCAAACACAGCACAGAAATGACTATGAATAAAGGGATCGAAATTGTAGCTTGGCCCTACGCATGTTTACTCTGGGGGAAGCCCCCATCAAGACTAGTGGAGCACAGACGAAAGTGAGCATCCACAAGACTGCAGCTTCACACGTAGCTGGTGGGATCCAGAGAGCCCATTCATGTGCTTGCAAGGGTTTGCTCATGCACCACGGGATTTGTTTAATGACTATGCAATTTTAC
>NW_015241508.1:0-604 GCF_001447785.1 Gekko japonicus | reverse complement strand
AACCCCCATGGCAGCATAGCTGACACATTCTAGAGGATTGTACCTGAGGCATTCTACTTGTAAAGCAGGAACTGATCCATGGGCTCCTTCCCACAAGGTGTGCACACTTTGGTAGGAAGAGGCCCATCCCTCCGATTTGAAGATGTGAGGATCACTGAGGACATGCAGTCCAACAGCCTCCTAAAAGCTGGTACTCACATTGAACCGCACCAACCGTGCATCAGGGATCTCTCTAGTCCTTCCTGGGCAGCAGTCTGCCTTCATGGCCCAGTTTCATGTTTTCTATGTATGAATATATGTGCTGGAGCTGGAGGGTTTGGGCTGACAAGCCACATGTCAAAAGAACCGCTTTTCTAAAGTGAAAAGTTCTGGGGTTCAAGGCTGCCTGGAAGCTGTGCCCTCTGCTTGGAACTCTCTTTTCCTAATCCCATGCTGGGCCAATTGTGGCTAGTCAGTGGGCAGGGGAAAGGATATTACACATGCCCACATGCACCTTTTAAATGATTTCTCATATGATCACCAGCTGGACACTTTCCAGGGCTTAGTCTGGTATCTGATACTTGAAACAACACAGGAGTTCTGATCATGCAGATAGGGCCCTATG
>NW_015241507.1:0-604 GCF_001447785.1 Gekko japonicus | reverse complement strand
GGGTGGAAAGGCAGCATCAAAATGTTTTATATAAAAGTGCCATGCTAGCACCATTTGCCATGCCATAGACTCAAATGAGGTGTATTGTGCAGTCAGGGGATGCTGGGAAGAGAGGTGCACATTATTTCCACCGTATTGGAATATCTCTATTAATTTACGTCTCTGTTAAAACCATGATAAGAAATCAGATAATCTGGGTCCTCTGCTCAAGCCTTAAAGTGATCATGCGGAAACTGATTGATTGTTTTAGCTGTTTGGCATTTGGAAGCACAGTGAATAATTTTAAGCCAAGTGTTCAAAACCATGAAATTGGATGGAAAGAAGTCTTTAAGTAGCCTAATGAAGCTCATCTATTTTAAACCTAATAAGCAAATCATGGTATAGTGGTAAGAACTGTCTCTGAACTTCAGTCTTCCTCTTTGGAGTCTTTTTTTTTATTTCATTTTTGTAAAGTTATATTACAATTACAGCCATTTTTATAGGTTACAGGTTAGAATTCCAGTTCCTGCATTAGCCTGAAGTGCTGTCAGTTGAGCCAGTGCTTGTAATCATAATCCCATTCTTATGATACTCTCCCTCCATAGAGTAGCCATTCAATCATTGA
>NW_015241506.1:0-604 GCF_001447785.1 Gekko japonicus | reverse complement strand
ACCAGAGATCAGTTCACCCGGAGAAAATGTCCCCTTTGGAAGAAGGCAACCTTTGTTCCTTTGCCCAGCAGCCTAAACTCAGTGTTATTTCTCATAGGTAGTGTGAGTCTCAGTCCTAATTCATTGCCTTTGCATATGCTGAACATCTCTCTAAATAAGCAGACTTGGAGAATTTTGACCCAGAACATCTTGGGCATATTGATTTTAAGCCAAAACCTGAACCATACTCATCAGTTACTTTGCAGCCCCCCCTTTCTGAAATGCAGAAGGTAAATATTCCTCCCAAGCGCTTTCGAGCAGCATTTTTAACAGACTTCCTGGCTGTCTGATCTGCTCTTGCTCTCCGGATTCTGTTATCCCTTCAAGCACTTCACATGATTTCTCAACGCTTGTTAGCATACTGCCTTGTTAACTCCAATTTTTTATTTCTCGCTGGTTGTTTGTTCATGCTTACACTCCAACTCGTTCCTATCAGCTGAAAGTCCTCCACTGTTCCTCTTCTGGCTGTGAATCTGCCTCTTGACGATCCTCAGTGACTCCTTCCATATTATTTCTTCCCCAGCCCTTCGTCTAATGCCTTGTGCCGATTTTCAAAAGCCTGGTT
>NW_015241505.1:0-604 GCF_001447785.1 Gekko japonicus | reverse complement strand
AGCTTAGAGGGAACACTGCTGCTGAGTAAGGCATTCAGGCTGCTCAATGGTTTGGGATGACAGGCAACACATAGCAGACATTGCTTGTGCCATGAGAGGTTGTTGGTCTACTGAAAGACCATGTCCTCAAACACATCCACATGTTCAATGTCATGCATGCAGTAACACACACTTGTAGTGATTTCCAAGTCTCAAGACAACGCACATGTTATGATGTTTTATTGTACAGTAAGCATTTCTGTGCCTGGCATTGCAGATAAAATACTTAAGTCACCATTGTCATGGTGCGTTCCTACTGTGAACACACCACACAGCACCATATGCGCGTGTTAATGAAATGAAGTAAGTCATAACTTTATGCTAGTGCGGTATTCACGGTGACTTAAGGCACCGTTCATGGCCAATGATCTCCATGTAAATGACAACAAGGGAATGAGGCGAATCCTTCAAGATGTATCACAACTTCCTTGACTGCAGAAGACGCACGTCCAAGGCACAGGCAGCCACGTGAGGTGCAAGACCCGCCGGTTGGAGTGGAAGCGGGGGCGGAAGTGGTGCATGCCATCATCCCACCTGGACCTTCAGGTACTGCAGAATGAATCCG
>NW_015241504.1:0-604 GCF_001447785.1 Gekko japonicus | reverse complement strand
TCCAGCACCATAATTCCAAAACATCTATTCTTCGGCACTCGACTGTAGTCTTATGGGAACCAGTATTGTTAGTTTGATGGATCTGCCACATCCCATCCTCTGAAATTTAATTCCGGCCTCCACAATAAGGATCCCTGTTTATGAAAAAAGGCCGAAAGAACACAGAGAAACAATCTTTGTGTGTGTGCTACTGGTGGTCTACTTGTCACTGCGATGATCATTAAAGTTTCTACAGTGTGGAAAGTTCACAGTTGTGTCAATCATTTTTCTTTGCTCCTTTTCCCCTCTGTTTTCTTCCCTAGCAGCTTTCTTCCAGGCTCGCATCCATTTCGTCTATTTTTTGCAGGATTTCTGCTTATCTGTGCCACATTCTGCTTAGAATGTGATACGGTTTCTGGATTAGAGGAGCTGGGGAGAGCTGGGAAGGCATCCAAAACCGAAGCCCCAGCTAAGACAAGGAAACAAAATACTGGGATGTGCTGATATAGTCCGACTCAATGAATCCCTGACTTAATCCTATTAAGGCATCATTTTTGGTTCCCATTCTCCAGTGTGTCTCCTTGGATATGCTCAGGCACACATTCGATAAAGCTACGTCTGGTGT
>NW_015241503.1:0-604 GCF_001447785.1 Gekko japonicus | reverse complement strand
CCCCCCCCCCCCCCCCAGCAAGTCTATTTTATTTCTGAAATCTGTCTCTTAGTACTTCATCTTTCACATCCAAAACCAGCTCATCGTCATCCTTCCTGCTTCCAAGCATTGTCACTGCCATCAAATATTATGACAAGTAGTTCCTGATGCTGAGAATCAGCCAAACACCCCCATCACCATCCTTTAAAAAAACAACACTATTCTCTTCTCAGAGAAGCCAACATCTTTTATGTTAATTAATGGCTCAGCTATCAGTTAGCCAAGGGAAAGCTGATCCTGATGGGACTTGACTGATGAGCCTTGAAGCATTTTTTTTTAAAAAGCTGTTCACAGCTATCAGAGCAACCTGCGCAGTGGATCATGGCACTGCTGTGAAAGCCAAGAGACGGGTATGGAAGTTCATAACCAACTACTTTTTACAGCTAAGTAGAGTACAGACAAGTACAACAGGAAAGGACATCAGGAAAAAAATGCTGTGAGACTGGATAAGAGAAGCAAGCCATTAGGAAAGGTAACCTGGTAAACAGTGCAACATTTATTTTAAAAGAGAAGTGCCAGAGTGTAAGCCTGTGGGTAATTGTGTTATCCCAAAAGTGTGGCACTG
>NW_015241502.1:0-604 GCF_001447785.1 Gekko japonicus | reverse complement strand
GAAGGTCCTTTTCTGTTGCTTTCAAATCATATAATTGCAAACAGCATTTGCTGAATGGCCGTAACAATAAAACTGAGCTGAACAGCTCTAGCTCCAGCCTATCCACCCGCAAACAAGTAGATTGTGAAACTCAAGCCAGCTGGGGCGTGGCGTGGGCCACATCTGCCAAAGAAACGCCTGTGTGTTAAACACTTAATTCTGTTTGTCTTTGCAGTGAAATGCAGGCTCTGGAGCCAGTCTGTATTACTCTCGGAGACCAGCAGACTCTGTGGGTCTTAGACATCTACGGGAATCTGTGGTTCAGAACGGGCGTCGCCTCAAAGAAACCGCAAGGGGATGATAGCCACTGGTGGCAAGTAGGCATTCCTCCTTCTTCTTCTTTCAGTGTATGTGGAAGGGCCCGTAGCTCAACGACAGAGCACGTCTTTTGCACACAAGGTTCCAGGCATCATCTCTGGTCAGTGATTTTTGGGAAGGGGACCAGCAAGTCTGCAACAGTTCTCATCATGAGACAGCGGAGGATTGATGCCTGTCAAAGCAGACAATACTGATCTGACTTGGGATCAGGCAGTGCTCCCCCCCCCAAAAAAAAAATTCCAGTTGT
>NW_015241501.1:0-604 GCF_001447785.1 Gekko japonicus | reverse complement strand
GAATTTCCTGACTGTTCCCGATGTGCCTCAGCGCCTGCCCACAAGAAGGCCAGGACCAAGATGAAGCACCGCGAAAAGTGTCAGTCAGTTTTAAATGCTCTACATCCAAAGTTGGCTGTGTCAGTTTTGACCGGTTCGACCTTGTCGGTTCCAGCACCTACCCTAGAGGATCTATCTTCTCCCAGAATACCATCACTACATTTACCTTCTTCAACCCCCTTGTTGTCTGAGGGTGACATGGAGGGCAGCTCCCAAGTTCCAACCACCTGCTCCCTCAGATCCGGTCTCAGTCCCAGTACCCCGGCAACCAGCCCCCTTGGCCTTTTATGGCCCCTCCACCCCCTTGGCAGCAATGCCCTTGCTGTTACCCTTCCCTGCGGGAATGGGGTGACTCCTCCGGAACCTAGTCTGCTCATGCAGGCACCTCAGTGCTTACCTGGATCGCTTCTGTTCCCCCTCCTGAGCAGGACCCACCTATCTTTTTGGGATCGGAGAAAAAGGCTGCAGCTTCTCCATCAGAACAGAGCTCTGGCTCAGCCATCTGATCCTTCCCCTGACGAAACGGTGGGAAACATCGATCCGATATTACATAACAAGGATCTCC
>NW_015241500.1:0-604 GCF_001447785.1 Gekko japonicus | reverse complement strand
GAATGCACTTGGTTAATCTTTTAGGTGCTGCCGGCCTCCTGTTCTTCGAAATTGAAAGCCTTTATCATTATGTAGGACACTATCCTAATTAGACAGGCCAAGACAGAAGCTCCTTGAAAAGTTGTGAATACAGGACAGTCAAGTTGCTCTCACTGATCAGATTAAGTTTCTCCTTTGTGATGTTTATGCACTTAATAGACTGGTAGCCAGATTTGCTGTATAGCCACAGAGAAACTCAGGAAGGGATTGATGGAGGATCTTGTGGTTGATGCTCCATACTGGGTTTGGTGGTTTGTTTGTTTGTTGGGGGGGGAGGGACTATTTTACTGTTTTACACAAAATTCAGTATTACACTTTTTGTAGTTAAAAACCTTCTTGGCGAACCAAAAACCTGAACAAAACTAGCAAACAAGCCTAACAGAACACTACCAGAAGGAAGAAAGCACTACATTAACAGATCTCAGGTAACTTCATGGGTGACCTGAAACCAGGTCTCCCCGTTCACCCCAATACTCTATCCAAAATTCCACACTGGCATAGGCTCAGTATTTTTCCATTCTGAGCCAATGCAGATTGTTAACATAAGAACATAAGAGATGCCCAT
>NW_015241499.1:0-604 GCF_001447785.1 Gekko japonicus | reverse complement strand
AGGTGAGCACGCATCCCCTATGGATATAGAGCAGGGGTTTTTTTAAAGTTAAATCTAGCATTTAAGAAATCCTGAGGTGGCAGGAACGTAGAACAGAGCAGAAGGGATGTACGTTGCACCAATGAGTGTGTGACGGGCATTCCTAATGCTTGTGAAATCACATCTCTCCCAGCGCAATGGAAACATCAGCAATGTGTGTTTGTGAGTCTCACATTTTCCGAGGGACTCAACAGTGCGGTCTGAGCAGTGTGAAAAATGTGATTCCTCCCTGCAGTCACATTTCTTACAGAAGTGTGGCAAGGTCATCTACCTTGATCTCAGTCGTCTCTGTACATTAATTTCAGGGAGCTTCCAAAACAATAGACAGGTGCAGGCAAATCCTACAATTAAGCCTCAGTTCCTTACTTGTACAATGGGAAGAAGACTCTCACAGGTTTGCTTCCATAAGCAAAGGGAAGGTGGATGCCGGCAGTTATAAAGCGGTTTGCGCTCCCAGCTGAACTCCTGATTTATTTCAAGCCATTGCACCTACTCTGATTTTTCAGTCAGATGCCTATGAATATGTCAGTGGCAGGCAACAAAAGAATTCCGTCACGTGCAGGGA
>NW_015241498.1:0-604 GCF_001447785.1 Gekko japonicus | reverse complement strand
AAAAAAATGGCACCAAAATAGCAGCAGATTGATGAAATGGCTATGAACCAGTAGATACCAGGGGGTTCAATGTCCTTTTCTTCTCTCTGAATCAGCAGTTTTCACATCAAAAAAACGAGCTTTCCAGAAACTTGTGTTTCTATCCATTATCTCAGGAATAACAACAGCAGTATTCCAATAACCTGCCTGATACTATATAAACACAATCACATTCCATTGCCCTGTCTTAAACAACTTCTACTTCAGCATGATTTAGTTCAGATTTATATCCCAATGGCCACAATGCGGTTTCCACTCTCTTTACCAACCATGACTGCAAACCAAATTTGAACAGCAGTTTGTGATCTCAATTTGAAGGGGAGTTGCAAGCCATATTTTGGCTGTTCAGACGCAACGCCAAAGCATAGCTTGGCACTCAACTGGAAGTCATGAATTAATTCTGAAAGCATGATGAATGAGTAGATGTAGGCTTGTTCATGTATACCTGGAACCATCCAGGGCTTGTTCACGTATACATGGAACTATACATAAGCCACAATACTATATCACATCCAGTTGCATCTTTGCAAGAATTCAGTGCCATTCTTTTGTTGTTGTTGTTGTT
>NW_015241497.1:0-604 GCF_001447785.1 Gekko japonicus | reverse complement strand
TGTTTTCATGAAAGTTCTGCATTGTTCAATAAAAAGATTATGCAGTCTCATTCTTTCATGTTTTCACACTCTGTGAAATTAACTGGAGTAGTGCACTGACTTCTCAAACTGGATCGTCAGTCATGGCACTGAGATTTGACGTTGTCCATTTCAGTTGTTCTATGTTATTTCATTGGGAGTATTCCAAATTCTAGATTGCCAACATGAGCAAAAAAGAAATACTCAAGATTTATCTTGTAAATATGTGTGATAGGTTTTTGTTGGTAACCTTACAAGTTCTCAGAAACTAGTAATATTAAAAGAGTATCTATGGCCACTTCCAGACAGAGGTATAGAAATGCCCCATTACCAAAGCAGCTGCTAGTGTAGGAGTGGGTGGGAACTCCCCTTCCCTACAAAAGGGCAGGTGTGATGGTGTTTGTGCGAGAACCACCACCACCCCAGCTTGGAACCCCTTTCTTCCTTACTTTCCCTTTCTTCACTGAGCCACATTGCAATGCTTGGCTTGGCAGGAAATAAGGAAATTCCTTTAAGAAACAAATAACATGCTTAGCACCAACACCTTGAACCCATGCTAGACAGATGCACCATTTCCAGCCACTTC
>NW_015241496.1:0-604 GCF_001447785.1 Gekko japonicus | reverse complement strand
ACCCACCCCCGGCAAGTATTGTGGGTCCCACTTCTTATAACTGACTATTGTTCAACATAACCATTCTCTTCCTATAGGAAACTTAATATGACTTTGTTTGTTTAAAATATTTCTAGCTTGCCTGATTCTCCTTAGACTCAAAGCAGCATAGTAGGGTTCTTAGCATAACACTGGTTTCTCCTCCTGACCCTCAGGTATGGAAGGAATTCTGTCCTGTGACAGCACTGTTCAGTCAAGCAAGCCGCTTTAAGTGGGATAGCTCGGTGGCTCGGCCTCCTTTGTCAGGGCTGTGGCCAGTGACGATGCAACCTCTTTCCACCTTGATTTCTTTCCTCCCCCACCAGTCCTGACATGTAGCTTTATTCCTGAGTCATAAACTCCCCAATCTGCCCATGTTGCTCATTCAGAGGAGCCACCTGGTTCTTTCTCTCTGGCCTGAAGTGGATGATTTACTAGTGCTGGAAGGGGGAGGGAAGAGACCGTGCCTCAGTCTGAATTTAAGCACAACACTGTATCTGCCCGGGCCCATTCAGCCTCCAGCCTGAGTGCTGGCACAGCAAAAAGCTTGCTTCTTGCATGGGCTGGGTTGCCAAACAAGCTGTGT
>NW_015241495.1:0-604 GCF_001447785.1 Gekko japonicus | reverse complement strand
GGCATGCTCTGTGTGACTCTTTCTTAGGGACACTGAGGAATTGGAAATGGCCGGGGGATGCGTCATTTGAGGAAAGAGCACTGCGCTCTTTGACATTCTTACAGAGTGCTCCATTAAGCGTAGTCCACCGCCGGTCTGATGCTGCCTACTAAGAAGGGCCTCTGGCCCTGATCCAGCAAGCCACTTAAATGGAAGCTTAGCTCAGCGAACTTAAAGAGCTGAACCCGCTCGGAATGGGATCCCGGCCAAGACAGCAAAGCCGGTGATCTTTTACTGGGTCAAGAGGCGGCCGGGGAAGCAGGCTGCGACTCTTTCACAGAGAACCGGGCTTCTGTGCGACTCCACGGCTTCCCAGTTCAAAGCCCACTGTCGGTCCAGCAAGAGGTGCCGCCTTTTGGATCCTGTTTGCCTTTCCTTCGGCACCAGACTGGCAACTGCTGGCAGGACGGCTGACAAAGGACATGCCTGCGTGCCGGTCTCTTGAAAAGCTCCGCGTCTGGATTTGCAAGCAGATCCCCTGTGTCTGTTCTTATATCCCACTTTTGGCAGGACGGTGACTACGGGAGGACACGACCAACAGCTCCCTCTAAGCTGTGGAGTCCTG
>NW_015241494.1:0-604 GCF_001447785.1 Gekko japonicus | reverse complement strand
CACAACAGGGAAAGTGAATCTGAACCCCTTTTGCTTAAGAAATAACGACCTGAGCCTCTTGAAGGGTTGGTGTGTTTTTGGGGGGCAGTTTTGGACGCTCTCGGCGGACTTCTAGTTCCCAGCCTGATTCTGCAAACCAGAAAATTAATAATAAATAAGCCCTTATTAGGAGTCCGTAATCCAACACTATTCTAAACATCTTTCGATCCGTCAAAACTAATAAACAGAATCACTTGAAATATTCATGGTCCCTCTGAGCCAGGCTCAGGAAGGGAATGCAATATTAATGGCGAGCCAGCGGCTTTTGTCCTCGGAGCTGGTCTACAGGCTCCGTGGGATACTTTTCTCCAAAGGGGCAGATGAAATCACTGATATTCACGTACAGGATCTGGCCCCTTCCTGAAGAACCCCTCCCTCCCAGAGACACAAGCATCCCAGGGTGGGAGGGACAGGCTTTGAAATCTGAGCCTCACAGGGAGAGGTTGGCATTTTGGTTTCCTGGCCTTGTTAAGGAGCCTGTTGTCAGGAAGTGGCTAGAAGGGCAGGGAGGAACAATAATGTGTTAAAGGTTGTAACATGGACTTTGTTGAGAAGGAAGTGCAGA
>NW_015241493.1:0-604 GCF_001447785.1 Gekko japonicus | reverse complement strand
CTGGAAGCCGTCCGTGCTTGTAGCCGCTGTTCCCTCCTGGGGCTGTGGATTCTGAGGAGCTGTGTGCCTGCACAGGAAAGCTTAGACCTTGAATAAAACTCCGTTGGTCTGACAGGTGCCCCCCCCCCGGACTCTAACTTTGTTCCGCGGCTTCAGACCAATACGGGGAGCCCTCCTGGGTCTGTCTAAATGGGAGACAAATCCACATGAGAGGCAGGTGCTGCTGTGTGTATTTGGTACACCTTGGGTCAGCCGCCCTGAGAGCTTTGTGCTGGTCCAGGAACCCGTGTTCTGGGGGGGCTGTGCCTCCCCCCCCCGCCACTGGTGTGCCCTTGGGTGCCTCCGAGATGCCTCTGCAGGCCCAGGGGGGTGAAGGTGGGCAGGAGGGCCTTTCCCCCACTGAGCCGCCTTCCTCCTCCCGCGGCTGGCCTCTCCTGGGAAGGGCAGGCCTTTCTCCACGCACACACTTGCCTAGCCTGGACTACCGCAGGACCCACGGCACGGGGCCACCTTAGCAGACAGCGCAGACGCTTCAGCGGGTTGGGGACACAGCAGCCAATGACACGGTGTGAGGGTGCCATCCTCCAGGTGGGGCCAGGAGATC
>NW_015241492.1:0-604 GCF_001447785.1 Gekko japonicus | reverse complement strand
AAAAAAAACTACTGCCTGAATGGCCATTTTGGTAGTTTATGCGGGGCATTCTTGACCATGGGGCAGCTGCCTCAGGATCTAGACTCGGAGGGGGCACGTGCTGACACCCCACACACTGTCCAACTGCCACTGCCCTATCTACCGTCAAGCCCCTCTGACAGCACTGAGACAGGCAGAATAGCAATCAGCTGGGGGGGGCGGGTGAGGAGTCAGGCAATGGCTGACCATTGCGTTGACTGCCTTATGCACCAGCAACCGAGTCAGCAGCCTTCTCCATGGCCCCCTGGCCTCCTTAAGTCTCTAGTAACAGCTTGCCGCTGTGCATATGCCTGCCCCTCTCCCTGGCCCCAAGCAGTGGCTGGACCGTGCAGTGGCTGCTGGCTGCCTTTGGTGTTTCTAAGCTGATTTTTACTCTCAACCTTCTTTCCATTTGAGGCTAGCACTTTTTTCTTCTAATGCTGGTGGCTGGGAAGGAAGAAATGAGATATTTCTCCTCTAATGCCTGGAAAAGGCAGCATTTTGCTTTTTGTTTGGTTTGCAACAGCAAAACGTTGTTGGAACTCCAGAGAAACTGCTTGGACCTCCAGAGGAACTGGTTGACCTC
>NW_015241491.1:0-604 GCF_001447785.1 Gekko japonicus | reverse complement strand
TGTACTGCACGCTGTAGTGCTTACAGATAAATAAGAACATCTGTTTATTTTAGTAGTGTGCCATTATTTTCTGGATCAAAGTACAAGGACACAACTTGGGAGGGTGGAAAGGGCATTAAAAGAGATATTTGAAGTGAGCGTCAAATTAATTAAGCTTTTAAACTAAGCATGTCTCGTTTAAAGCAATTTGTTTTAGGTTAGAAACGTAAAAAATATCAACATTTACAAACATGAAGGCTTGTTAGCAGTGATGGATGATGTGCGAACAGCTCGTGCACCCACATTTCACAGTTCTGAGCCTAACTCAAAGGTCAATACATGCATCTCCTTTCAGGGAAGAAAAGCGAACCCCCTCATTCCCATGTTGCCTAACAACTTGAAAGCCAATAGCCTGCCTTTCAACTGAAGCAATCCTAGATGTTCACTAGTATTAATTAACGGAGTTTTCCTCGTACACAGACAGCGCTGAGGAATCCATTGGTCTGAAGAAAAATACATCCTTCATTTTGTTTAGACCATTGCCCTCAACAGTAACAAGAAGTCAGGTCCGCAAAATTTAGCTGTCAAACACACAAACAGATATACAATAACACAAAGGGTACAG
>NW_015241490.1:0-604 GCF_001447785.1 Gekko japonicus | reverse complement strand
CCTTTTCTGCAGCTTTCAAGGCCAATTGATATTTTGCACAGTGGCCAAACTCACTTTGAGTAGACGGTAATGCATGAAGTGTTTGTGGGAGGGGAGACATTTGCAAGAACTTGATGTGGACAGGCATCAAGGAGCTTCGGTGTCTACAGGTACTGGCATGTATCTGTTTTTGGGGTTGTTTTTTAAAAAAAAACAGTGTTAATTCCTCTAATCATTTTTGTGTTTTAAAATATTTATACAGTAGAACCTCTAGACATCAGATGGCATAATCATATTCAGATATGCCGTTAAATTTAATTCTAACAGCCGAAGTGCAACTGGTAAAATTGTTAGCACCCCATTTAGTACCAGGTCTTCGTCTTTTTCAGCCTTGGGTGGGCTTGATAAATATTTGTCTTTATCTACCTCCTTGAAGGTCGCAGGTTACATAAAAGGCATTTTAAATATTGCATGTTCCTCACTTTTAAGCCCGTGTCATCCATGGCTGCAAGCCGTGGTAGCTAAGAAGGGTTTTATTTTCAGGGTCACTTAATCACAGTAAGGATGATGGTGCTCTTGTAAGTGGACTGATTCCCAGAGACCCATGATGATTACTGGTTCCCCT
>NW_015241489.1:0-604 GCF_001447785.1 Gekko japonicus | reverse complement strand
AGCTGTAGACAGGAGCAGATGTGGGGATTTGGCTGTGGGTGAGCTCCGCTACCCATACTCCTAGCTCTGGTTGTGGTAAAGTCAAATCAGTCACCCACTGGCTGAATCCTGATTGATCAGTCATCTGTCTGGCCCTTTGAAATAATGTTAAGGGTTTTAAAAACAACGTTTAATAACCCCTGGAGGTTATTTGGAGAGGAAGACTTCATGGTTGATACAAAGGCTGACCAGTCATTACTCTGCAAACTTAGTTTTTTTGCCAAGAACTAGGTAAACGAGTCCACCCTGTATATGATCAGGACAGCAAGGCTGTCCATGTGTCCAGATAGCAGTGTGTGTGTGCTCTATAGACATCTCACTGCTGAGGCTGCATCTGTCTTCACCTTATGAGGATCAAGTCTGGAAAGCTGCAAAGTGAGCGACTGATTGCAGAGTGGCAAGCAAACCAAAGCCGCCAACATTTGCCTTCCTTTGCCATTTGCTATGCGCCAACCACGTGGCATTATAAAGCATAAATTCTTAGTCTGTGGATCCTACAAATGGTCAATATAGTCCAGTATTTTGCTTCACATCAGATGCCTCCAGAAGGCCTGCAAGCAGGGCA
>NW_015241488.1:0-604 GCF_001447785.1 Gekko japonicus | reverse complement strand
AGTTTGAATTGTGTTCTGATTTTGCTTTTTTAGACTCCTGAAGAACTGGATGACTCGGACTTTGAGACAGAAGACTTTGATGTTCGAAGCAGAACAAGCGTTCAGACTGAAGATGATCAACTTATTGCTGGCCAAAGTGCAAGAGTAAGAAAAACAATTCTGATCACCGCTTATCAAATTAATTTAACCCGTCTAAAATGTTGGACTCCTACACAAAATTCATAGGAAAACCAGCAGACTACTTTTTATTTTAAAAAGCAGAAGAGTCTGTACGCAGGATTATTAAAATATAGATGTCTACCCATTTATCTACTTCTAAAACCTGGAGAAACCACAGTCCTATATTTACTATACCTTTCGTACTCTCACCCCAGTCTGAAACATTGAGTCCTCATCTGCTTATAGACACTGCTTTCAACCCTGGCTTGAAAGAAGGGACATACTTTCTTACCATATATTGGGCTTCTTTTTCTAGTCTCCATTTCCTTCTCTATTGTTTTTTTAAAAAAAGAACCAAAACAGAAGCTGCATCATAAGTACGCTCTTAGATAATAGCATGACTTGTGGAGCAGATGTCCTACTGCTCAGCTTCAGTCATTTCCTC
>NW_015241487.1:0-604 GCF_001447785.1 Gekko japonicus | reverse complement strand
GGTGGCACAGCCCAAATCATGACAGGTGGTCTGGGAGTCTGGGCACCCTGGGTTCGAATCCTGACTTGTACTGTGGAAGCTCATCGAGTGACCCTGGGCTTGTTACCAATGCTCAGCGTGGCCTGCCTCGCGGGGTTTGAGTCCCAACTGGGGGAAAAAGCCAGAATGGATGCAAATGCAGGGTTCCTCAGTAGCCCATACGGCTTTTCAGAGGGGATCCGGGCAGATTTCGGAAGGAGGAGAAGAGCTCTGACCTGGATGGGGCCAGGCGAGCCCGATCTTGTCAGATCTTGGAAGCTAAGCAGCGTCGGCCCTGGTTAGTACTTGGGTGGGAGACCACCGAGGAACCCCGGGATTGCTACTACGCAGAGGCAGGGGATGGCAAGCCGCCTCTGTTATAGCAACCTGTGGGGAAAAAGAGGAGCGTTCCATTTCTGGCTGTTAGGAACCGCAGCTAAATGGACCCTCCGTGTGCTTCTGGCAGGCATTCCGGAGCATCGTCAAAGTTGGGATTAAATAGTCAAGTGTATTTTATAGAATGCTATTATAGAATGGGTAGACAATGTATAAATAGAAGGGAACATGTTATGATAATGAATAGAGT
>NW_015241486.1:0-604 GCF_001447785.1 Gekko japonicus | reverse complement strand
CTGAAAAGAACCAGATAGGTGGCTGTCCTATTTTAATATAATTTTGGCAACCATTCACAATTTAAGCACTTTTAAACAACATACACGTCAATAGCCACCCTATTTTTCTTAGCCCCCTTTTGGGGAAACCAATGGCATTCAAAATAGCTTAACTTTGCTTAGATGATGCCCAATGACAACAGGTAAAGTGGATTCCCATCCCCACTAACGTCTTAATTAAAAGGGATTTCACACGCACAGATGTTTGTTTCTGGGACTTTATCATTGTTTACAGCAGGAACCTTCACTTCTTCAAACCTATACAGTTATTTTGCTTCAGTCCAATTGGTTTAAGCATCCACACAGTACGCAGAATTGCAGGCCAAATACTGATTCCTAATATGTCCTTATTTTTCTTCTTCAAGCTGCATTTCCTTCTTTTCTCCCTCCTGACGCCTCCCACCACCCTGGCATGCTTTAATCCAGACATTTAAAAGTGTCCATCAAGAGTAACCCCCCATCTATGCCTTAACAATAAGGACACCCCCTCGTTTTTTGTTATTGCTGTGCTTCAGTGTATTTCAGAATGAAAGCCATGTGTTTCTAAAAGAGAGAGGTGTTGGGT
>NW_015241485.1:0-608 GCF_001447785.1 Gekko japonicus | reverse complement strand
TTTGGATGAAGAAGGACTTCCCTTTATCTCTTCTAAGCTTACTGCTCATAGATTTCATTGAGTGCCCATGAGTCCTAGGGCTTCAGTGATCTGGTTCCGATGACGGCGGACGAAAGACGGAGTGCCCACGAGTTCTTGTATTGTGAGAAAGGGGGACAAGTACTTCTTTCTCAGCCTTCTCTATCCCATGCGTAATTTTGTAAACCCTGGAAGAATGTCTGCCCTGCCTACTTTCTGCTAAGATTTGATACTCCCATTGTTGAAGCGCCAGGAGCTTGCAACTCTTCAGCGTCACTTTGGGCTCATTTGACATTATTTGACAGTGCCCCATCTTTCAGAGACAAATCGCTTCAAAGAAGAGGTTTCATCTTTCTCTTGGTTTGTTGCTCTCAAATTTCTCTCAGACTAGTGAGAGAGCGGGGCTCAGAAAGTACCTTCTCCGGTGCTCAGAATTCAGAGACCTTGCGTGAAAACGCAAAGAAGCTTCCTTATTCTACTAAATCAGACTGTTGGGCTGTTAAGGCCAGTCATGTCTAGTTCGATCTGACTGGCTCTCCATTTTGGAAAAATTTCCAGTTACCACACCACTGATCTTGCTGTGGAGAAAG
>NW_015241484.1:0-604 GCF_001447785.1 Gekko japonicus | reverse complement strand
TAAAATTATTACCATTACTGGTGCAGATAGTGTTAGTTACTCTCTTATAAACACCTTTTCCCAGAAACCTGCCTAACAGGTCAGCTTTTACTGGAACGTTTTTGTTGTTCTTGCAAACAGCAAGAATTTTAAAAAAGCCTTCCGAAGTGCACCGCGGTGTGGAAGAAGGATGCATAATTAAAGCCCAAAATGAAAGCAAATCCAGCAGTTGCTAAGTAAACCGGAGAGCCTGAATCGAGCCAGTGGATCTGCGACCTTGCTGTTGAGGGGTGTGAAAACCCTGGTTGTCAAGGAGTCCTTATTGAAAAACAAACACACAGACTCTGGCTTATCTGGTCTCAAGAACTGAATGGGTTCTAAGTATGCTTTTGTGGCCGGGTTCCTCTGACGCAAAACAGCGAAAGCATTTTGTGGCTGGCAGCTCTTTCTGACGCTTGGTAGGCCCGTGAAGCGCCTGCAAGTTAGCTTCCGTGAAAGCTGTAAGTGGTCCCTCTTCAGATTGTCTGCCGTTCTTGTTCATGAATTTGTGCCTTTTCTAATGGGCATGGCGTGTTATCACCCCTGGCTTATGCGTGTGAGCACATGAAGCTGCCTTCTATTGAAT
>NW_015241483.1:0-604 GCF_001447785.1 Gekko japonicus | reverse complement strand
GTCTCCAGTCTCCACCTGGAGGTTGGCAAAACTAATATTACCCAAAGGCCTGATTCACACACTTTCCAGGCAGAGATCAAATTGCTGTAGTGGGCACATTTGTTTCCCCTGCAGACGTGTTTCATGTATGACATGGCAGTCTGTGGGGGGAGGATAATTTTGTATATGCCGAGACCCAATTCATGTGATTCTTCAGAAAAGAGGAGAGGGAAAGATATCTCACTTCAGGGGCAGCCTGGGCAATGCAAATGGCTCTGGCCCAAGCCAAGCTGGGCATCTCCTATAGTGCTACAAGCCAGGGCTGCAGGCCCCTCCACTCAGCGGTGCCAACACTGGCTGGCAGCAGTGTGGGAAGATACAACTGTTAACTAAATGTGTTGAGAACTTAGGCGGCAACATACCACGTTGAAATCTGAGGCAACTGGTGAGCTGATGCCGATCATTGTTTCTGTTGAAGCCTCCAAGCCAACTGGCCCCGAGGCACTGACAGAATCACTGGACTTGGCTGTCCTTGCTCCCCGATACCAGTGACTCTGTGGGTCAGCAGCCCCCCGAGAAATTTCCCTGTAAGTTCAATGGTCAGGCTGCCCCTATCTCTCACTAA
>NW_015241482.1:0-604 GCF_001447785.1 Gekko japonicus | reverse complement strand
GTTTTTGGAAGTCGGCACTGATGGTCCACGTCAGAACCATGAGTTTCCTGCAGATGCCTTGCAGTCAGCTGGTAGATTTTAACTGTCCTTCAAGCATTCCACCCACCCCACCCACTCCCCACTGGGGTGCCCTTTAAGGCACAACCCAAATAAGCAAATGTGTCAGGCCTCTTGCCGGCCTTTTATCTCTGGCAAAAATATTTTCTGCTAATTTAATAAATGACAAAGGAGTGTGGCAGAGCTTCGGCCATCTTTGAACCAGCAAAGCCAGAGGTTCGTGGAAGGTCAGGAATTTTTTCCCAAGCTAAAGGAGGAAATGGCCACCGCTTGTCACTCTATTAGCATGTAATTATAGTTCCTCGGATGTGTCAGCAAGAAGTCTTTTCAGAACAGAAGAGATGCAAGGAACCCTCTGAAGCATAAATTAAAAGGTTTAGCTGTGCGCTGTCCTGTTTTTAATTACCAGTCCTGTTTTTAATTAGCAGCTTCTTCTGTGTGTGTTTCCTGAATCCTAACAAGCTTTATTCAATTATTTCCTTTCAGAGATGTAGTTAGTAGCTATAGGCCTTGAGGACTTTTTCTGGACTAAGCCCCAGTCCAAAAA
>NW_015241481.1:0-604 GCF_001447785.1 Gekko japonicus | reverse complement strand
GGTGGGTGGGAAGGAGAGAAGGAGGCAGGTAAAGGAGAGAGGCTATAGGGACTTTCATGGAAGGGAATGAGGAAGTGTTGGGGGACATAGTGGGGAAGGGGGAAATGAGATGCGCCCGCACCCCCCGCAAGTGCTTGCAGGTTCTTGCTTGTAACACCATAGAGCGAAATCAGTGTGAGAGCAATTCTTCCTGCCCCCATTCTGAGTGAGACAACATTTCCCCCACATGTTGTAGGTTAGAATCTATCTGCTTTTCTGGGGGCACGAGGCAAAGGCAGGGATCCTTTTCACCCCCTCCCAAAGGTTCTGCTGGAGACTAGGGTTGTCAGCCCTTCACTTAGAGCCGCAGGTTTTCATGGACAGAGCCTGGTAACGGAGAGTGTCATGAATACAGGGATATCACTTCCGGCTGAGCATTTACCATAGAGATTTGTGGAATTCCTAGAGCATCATAAATGCTGTGTTGTCACTTCTGGCTTTTCAGCTGGAAGTGACGTCATGGCACTCACACAGACCATTTTCCCCATTTTCCTTCTTACTGCTCCATAGAGTGAGGGCTGGAGCCAGAGCATGGCAGTGGGAGGTTGCCCACTATGGCAGGTAA
>NW_015241480.1:0-604 GCF_001447785.1 Gekko japonicus | reverse complement strand
CAACCAAGTTAAAACAATTAATAAATACACAGCATATCCCAGATTAAACAGATCAGCTAAAAGAAAGCTTCTGATTCTTCTGTGGCTCTTTTCCTTGTTTTAGCCTTGAATTTACCTCTACCAGGGGTAAACAAGTACAAGCTTTTAAATGCGTTCCAGATTTATCTTGACATAATTGTTTGTAGAAACAAAATTTCTGTGTTCATTTCAAGCCACTTAACAAATAGAGAATCCGTTCCCAAGTTTCATTGGAACTAGTGTTGAGATGGCAATGTTCTATATAAAGGCAATTACCACTTTCCTATAAAATTATGTTTTATTGAGATGCTGTGCATATCCTCTAAGCATGGAGGCTAGTATTCAGCACTCATGCTATTTAATAAAACATGATTATTTGAGCAGGCCATGAAGTTTTCATTAGGCAATAATACAGTAAATATCTCTGAGTTGGGTGCCTATGTTGTTTAGCAGCACAATGTAACATTATCAAGGCTGCATTTAATGTAGGTGATTTTAGGTCTGTAATAAAATCATTTCATATAAATCCTACATGTTTGGCCACATTAACATTGGAATATTGTGCTAATTTTAGACTTCTTTTAGT
>NW_015241479.1:0-604 GCF_001447785.1 Gekko japonicus | reverse complement strand
TAGGTAAATGGATACAAGATTAGTTGGTATTTAAGCTAAGTTGAGCTGTCCTTGATTCGGGAATGTGAGAGAGATAATTGCTTAAGGATGATGAACTGAGTGGTAATAGAATGGCCATTTGCAGGACATGTGGTGTGATATGGCTTGCTATTTTTGCATCGGTTTGTAATTTTTATAAGTTTGAAACTGACTAATGAATTAATAATTAGCAGGATACACGAATCAATTCTCTCAGTAAACTCAAGATTTATAGGTTTGAGCTAAGGGTATTGATGATCTAGACTCTAGGAATGAGCTAGAGTGGTTTTCCAGAAATGTTAGATAAACGGAGGAACAATAAAAAACCAAAGATATTAGTTTAAATAATTTTTTGAGCACAATGGGGGAAACAATTCTTAATTCTTTATTTATCGTTTATGCATTCTATATTTATTTGACATTATGATGATGCCCCAAACGGAGTTGAGGTTTTTTGTGTTTGTTACTGTTTTATATGTTTGTCTGTCTCTTACTGTAAAACTCAATAAAAATTTATAAAAAAACAAAAACAAAGGAATTTGAAGAGAGGAAGAACAGGATGGGTGATCCTGCACAGTTTCAGAAT
>NW_015241478.1:0-604 GCF_001447785.1 Gekko japonicus | reverse complement strand
GTTAGACTTTTCTGGCATTTATCAGTTTTATTTGTATGCCACCCACTTAGAACAGCAATCTCATGACAAATATTCAGCTGAGAGCTAGTATGTTGCACACAGCTACCGAATGAGCTTTGTGGCTGAGCAGGGATTCAGATTTGGGTTGAGCCTATTCAAACCCAGCATTCTAGCCACATGATCACACTTTCATTGCTTGCAGATGTACATTTTAAAAAGGCTCACAACATTGCAAATGTGCTTTGAGCTCTTTTCTCAAGATCAGTTCCAACAGAATGCTACACATAGGGACTGGTGTTCCATTGCTTCTCCTGCCTCTTCCACCTCAGTTCATCCATTGGGGGAGCAAAGCACCAGCAGTAGAGATGGGTGAATTCTCAACCCCCACCCTGCCCTGGTTTGTCTCAGATTGTAATTGAGACTAACTGAGCTTTTTGAGGATAAATCTTAAAAAACTCATTTTATACCAGCTGGAATCCAAGCTCTTGGACTGCTTGGAACACATAATGTCTTCAACCGCTCCTTGCAGTCCTACATGCCCCCGCCCCCGGTGCACCAAGCACTTGGGGTGGATAGTGTCCGTGCCAACCACAATGGGAGGGGG
>NW_015241477.1:0-604 GCF_001447785.1 Gekko japonicus | reverse complement strand
ATGGCAAGCCTAGCCTCCCCTATTTCATAATTAACTGTCTGAGAGGTTATCTCCCCCCCAAGGTGCTTGGCAATGGAGCTGGTTTCATCTTCTGAGCAAGTCTGGAGGATGATTGTTTAGGAAGATGCCCTTCCATGAGTTTAGAGACAGCTGTCCATATATGAGGAACCAAAACATCCTGAGAGTGTTTTTCTCCAGGCCACAGAAGCAGGGCCTTACTCTGTGGACAGAGGAGCAACAGCAGTTTGGGGGGGGGGCGGGAGTGATGAGCTTTCTCTGGATAAAGTGGTCAAAGGGAGGAATGCAAAGAAGTGATGAATAATACAGACCCCTTCAGCCCGGGAAAACGATAGATTATATAGCAAAGTGTTTGGGTGTCAAAGAGTCCTCAATAAATCTTAAATGCATTTGTTTTTCTAAGCCTTAAATCGGCTCCAGCTAATCCTCCCTGATTTAAAACAGAAATCTATTTTCTCCAAAGAGGAGCAGAAGGTGAATAATATGGCTGATTGTCTGTGCAGAAAGCTGGTCTCTGTGGTCAGGAAAATTGCTAACCCAACCCTCACACTGTCCGGTTTAAGTGTTCACCGCTTCTCAGGCACAC
>NW_015241476.1:0-604 GCF_001447785.1 Gekko japonicus | reverse complement strand
CCCTTTGTCAGATGGTTTTCTTAGGCAAGAAGGTAGTCAACTGAAAGTTTAAAGAATACGCACATTCTGATACTGTCTCATATTTTTCCTAAATGGCCAAAGATAGAATCTAAATTCAAACGATGGCCCATCTGATTGTTTTTGAAATAAGGCAACAGTAACGACAAAAGATAAAACTCTTGTAACAACAAAATATGTGAATTGATGGTGCGGCATTTGTGAGATGAAGGCTTACCTCCTACGTGAAGATGTGTATGGTGTAAATCTAGCATACTGAAATAGTGCCCATTAATAAAGGCAGCAAATGAACTTCAGTTCAAGGTAGTGGGTACTGAGCAGCTCATAAAGCCAGATTTAAAGTCATTTCAACATTTACCCTTAGATAAAATCATGGACATAATAGGTGTTGCCCACTCACTGTGAGAAACAGGAGACAGGACTCCAATAGGAAAGGAAAGAAGTAGATGGTGTGAAATTGGTCAGGCCAAGTCACTTTGCTGGTACAGGTCTTATGCACAATACCTTCATTAAGCACTATCAGGAGAATGCTTCAGTGCACCAAAGAATGTTGAAGCGTATCATAGCTATGAGGACTGGACCTCAA
>NW_015241475.1:0-604 GCF_001447785.1 Gekko japonicus | reverse complement strand
GGGAGTGCTCCCTTCTCATTGGGTGGCCTGAGTACAGAAAGCTCCAGCCGTAGCTCTGACGGTCCTTTCCCCGAGGCCAGCAGTTGGCTCTGGGCGGCCCTCTCCCCCTTGGCAGCAGCCTGGCATTTGAAGCCCGCCCCCCTGCCAATGCCTGGTGGCCCCCGGGTGCTTCTAACAATAGACCTCCCACTGCGCTGTGGAGTGTGGCTGTGAGCTGCCGTTTCCTGCGGCCCCCACCCGGGGGATGCTTATTTCCAGCGCCTGATCTCACTCATTAAGGCTGGGAATGGCTGCTTCTGTGTCAGCAGCGTGCTCCCTCCGCCTGCCTGCCTCCCCCGTTCTGTTCGGAGCCACCACGCAAAGGAGGTGGCTCAGAGTGACTCTACACAGGGGGCTGCGGTGCTGGGCTTGGTGTCTCAGCCTGGGGAGGGGGAGATCCATGGCTCGTTTCAGACCGCCACCGGGCAGAGAGGCAGGTGGTGTGGCATGTGTGAACCCGGAGAGGCTGTGCTTGCGCCGGAAGCCTCAGCAAGTGTCTGGAGCTGGGCTGGCCACGCTGGCGTGTGCGTGCACAGAGTCTCTCAGAGCATCTTTGGGACGTGGC
>NW_015241474.1:0-604 GCF_001447785.1 Gekko japonicus | reverse complement strand
CAGCTGCTACTGAACTGAAACCCTCCTAAACTCCCTCACTACTGGAACAGTAAAGCCGAGTTGTGCCGAGTGTGGTGTTCTTGACAGGTCAAAGTTTCATGAGGTTTTATCATTGTTGCTGTTAAGGACACAAAACTCATGAAGGACAAAAAAACAACAACAACTCATGCAGAGGACACAAAACTTGTGCAGAAAATCAGATCAGCCCTTAAGAAAAATCTTTTGTTGCTCTTTTTGGCTAAGGAGCAGTGCAAAATGGGAGGAGGAGCCTTCAGGCTGCCTCCCTGCATTTTGCTAGTGGAAATGGCCACCGTTAACCCCTTCTTCATGGAACCTGAGCAAGGGGCAAACAGGGCTCCCATGACCATTTCTACTGAGAACAATAGCTCAGGAGGAAAGCCTGAAGCTCCCTCCTCCCACTTCACAGTGCTTCTCTGAGCTGAACAGAGCAATGGAACACTTTGAGGTGACTTCCACCAATCGTATGTGTGACTTCAGGTTGGGTCAAGCACCAACCAGTGAGTCACTGCATGTAACATGTATCATGTATTTTGGCCCTAGGTAGGCGTAACTCTGCTTGGGATTGCACTGCACAGCTGTTTGA
>NW_015241473.1:0-604 GCF_001447785.1 Gekko japonicus | reverse complement strand
CCAAGGTCACCCAGCAAGCCTCCATGGCCTAGTAGGGGTTCGAACCTGCGTCTCCAAATCCCTGTCCGATGCCCTAACTACTAAACCACACTGGCTCTCTGGCTTTTTGCTCTGTTCCCGTATGTCTCTAGAAAGAAGTCTGCTCTGGGCTACTGGGGTAGCCTATGAAAGAACTTTTGTGAGGAACTGCCCAAGAGATGAAGAGTAATAAGGACGTAAAAGGTATTTGTCAAAGTGAAATAACTTCGTGTGAACATAGTTACACTTCAGAGCTGAGGAATGGTGATACTTTTTACCCTTTCCCCACGAGAATCCAGGGAGTTCGGCATTCTTTCCCATTGCTTATGATCCCAGGTTTTATGTCTCTTCTTTTGCTGGCATATGATTGGTTGGAACTTGGATCAGGGCTTTTTTAGTGGTGGCATCCACTTGGGAAAATCTCTGCCTTGGGAGATTCACTCTTGCTCTTCTCTAACTCAGTCAGAGCTGTTGATTTATTTATTTATTTATCTATTTCCAATTTATTTTTCCAATTTCACATTTCCTTTGTAAGTAATCATCTCGCTCAAATTGGAAAACATTTGTCGGCTCCTGTGTGCTTCTG
>NW_015241472.1:0-604 GCF_001447785.1 Gekko japonicus | reverse complement strand
CTGTGTCAGAATTCCAAAAATGCCCAGCCCACAGCCTCAGCCAGGTCAGGGACCCCTGTGCTGGACTGGGTATTTCATTTGCTGAAAACATCACAGTGTGCATTCATTTTTCAAATGCTTGGAATTGTTCTTTTCAACAGTGAAAGAAAACAGAAGGGGGCGGGGAGAAGTGAGCAGGTCGAGCCACAAATCCCCAGAGCATTCATAAACACGTAAAGAGTAATCACCCAGATTCATGCTTGACTGCCGTTTGGCACGCAGTTTATAGCAAAGTTGTTGGCCTGTTGAAGGCACTCCAAGGAGCGGCAGCTACAGTAGGGTTTGTGCCTAGCTGGGAAAGTTTCGCTCCCTCTCCAGTTTTTGAAATGAGGCAGCTGGGAAAGTACATGACTGCCATCACATGGCCTTCTTGCGCACTGTTGACATCATCACTGTTAGCGCATTTCCCTGTCCACAAAGGGCTTTGCAGTCTTATTTTATTTATCCTGCCCTGGTGAAAAACGCAGCTGTCAAATCATTTTGTTAGTAGACGGGAGCATGTTACACCAATATCAAAGGAACTGTACTGGCTTCTTATATGGGGCTTCCTGATTTGTAGTGCAGC
>NW_015241471.1:0-604 GCF_001447785.1 Gekko japonicus | reverse complement strand
GCACTCTGGCATTTACAGGCACTGTGTTGGGAACTCCTGAGCTAACTAACCCAAGTGACCTCACACACAGATAAGGTACAGATGCTATCAATTCAATACATCGGTATGATCTTGAATCTGAGTTGGTCAGTCAAAGCACCCAGCACAAAGAACCCAGCCCCCACCTAAACTCTGTGTAGCTGATATTCTTGATCTCATGCTTCCTGTAGTCATGAGATAGGCATGGATCCTTAAGCGACTTCATTGACGGGATGTCCGTCTCAGTTTCTTATAAATATCGATAGCAGTGCAAAACATATAATCAAGGGCACCATGTTAAATCCAATGGAACACATTAAATAAATAATCATACAGTTAATGCTGTAATCAGCGGCCACAAAACTGTGACAGATAAGCAGAAATGATATACAAATTGCTTCAGATAATCTGCACACTTGGGCTTTGATGTCCTTCCCGTGACATGCATTTCATAAAACCGCAGCCATCCTAGAGGAAGACTCACAAAGCAGCACAAATACCACTGTTTTTATCTTCTGCACGGGGGTATCTGGGGTTCAAAGCTGAGTTCAAGAAGCATATATATCTCTATCTCTATCTCTCTATC
>NW_015241470.1:0-604 GCF_001447785.1 Gekko japonicus | reverse complement strand
GGTTGCCATAAATTGGAAGGGACTTGACATCACACCACACACACACTATACCAGCCCAAGCCAGCTTACTTTCTTCCACTTCATATGCACCCAGGTAAGTGTGAGCCCAGGAATGTTCAACGGAGGCCTAGAAAAGCTGTACTCAAAAGTGGCTTGCAAAGAGCCAATCAGAGTTAAATTGTGAAAGCAGCACACAGGAATAGCTGGAAGTCAGCATCCACTGAAAACTGTGGCTTTTTTGTATTGAGCAGACCTTGAGAACGGGCCCTGGTTGGTGAAAGAAATGTACTTTGTACATGTTCCGTCACTGTCACTGTCTTTATGATTAATTAAAGGGCATTAGAGGCTACTGTAAGCCTTAGAGCCCATTTTGGTAGCCAAAATCAGGAATAAAATGTAGGTATTTACATATTTACATGTTCTGCGACACCAGCAGTGCTGACAATGGCTTTGGTGTTTGAATTCTAGCTTAAATGAAGCCATGTGGTTTATGTAAACAGATCAGATGGCTATATTTCTGTTGGACTGGGAGCCATTCAATCCATCATTGTTACAGGATGATCAGTTATCATTAAATCTCCAAGATGGGTAGCCATGTTAGTCT
>NW_015241469.1:0-604 GCF_001447785.1 Gekko japonicus | reverse complement strand
TATATCTGAAGTTTCATATGAGCCATTCCTTACAGTATAGCGCATTTACAGGTAGCTTCCATTTTTAGGGACCACTATATACAAGTTCAACATGCAAGAAAGCAGTTGCAATATGAGCTACAAGTGGAATTTTACTTCAAAGTGTATCTTATAACTTTCCCTGTCAACAGAAGACATTTAGAAGATCTTTAATGGGACAGATATTTAGGGGCTCCGGTAGATAACAGTGGTGCTAATGGTGACAGAGTGTCAACACAGTTGTCTTTGTTTATCTGCTCCTTGTTTCGATCCTCTGCTGTTGCAATTGAGTTAATAAGCATACTTTCCTTTTTTGTTAACAGACCAGAGACGATTTCCTTGGTCAAGTTGATGTGCCACTTAATCATCTTCCGGTAAGATCTTTCATGACCCACCTGCTTTATTTTGCTAGTGCTAAAGAGAGAATGTTTTACATTTCACACATAATAGAATAAGCTTGAATTATGGTTAAATACCTTATTTTTATATGATATTAGCGTGTATAAATCAAGAAACAGAGGCAAAAATGACAGGTCATTTCTGGCTTGAGGAACTATGGTGGGTATGGCCTGCTAACCATTGGGGG
>NW_015241468.1:0-604 GCF_001447785.1 Gekko japonicus | reverse complement strand
GAGTTATCAGCATTAGGATTACTAAAATCTATCTGACTATAGGCCTGCATGTAATTTGTCCCATGCATCAGGTTTTCATTTTCTTTTTACCATTTTTGTCTTATCTGTGTCTTGCAGACAAAAGCAGCATATGTACTATTCTACCAGCGGAGAGATGGCGAGGCCAAGAGAGATCCATCTCCTTGCACAAGTGTTGAGCTGACACCTGAAGAGTGTGATGGCATGGATACTAACTGAGCCTACCTGGCAGTGTTTGAAGCAATCATATTGCTCATTTGAAAATGCAACTGAAGCATCTGAGAACTGCTCCATGTGTACAACTCAAAATGGAAAGTCCAGTATAGGAGTACTCAGTGAGCAGTGACAATAGCATAGGGGAAGCAATAAAATTACAACTCTGATTACATTATAATTTAAAAGCTCTTTCAATAAATTTTACCTTCACCCTTCAAATAAAGTGTTACTGCAAGCCAAAACTGTATGGAACCAGATGTTATGCTGTGTGGCTGGAACCGTGCATGTTAAGGAACAGGTGCCTAAGCCACATGGCAAGAAGACATTCAAAACCTTGGCTGTAAATATACTTCAGCTGAGGAACCATGTG
>NW_015241467.1:0-604 GCF_001447785.1 Gekko japonicus | reverse complement strand
CAGTACTGACCTTGATGGACTGATGGTCTCGTTCAGTGTAAGGGAGCTTAATGCGTGCCCAAGGCTCTTGAGCCTCTTTCGTAAATACTCCGCCCACCCTAGAGGTCTTTGTATTCCAAGGTGTTGCGTGGATTTTGCTCGCAATGGCTTTTCGTGTTCCATACTTCTAACTTTGGTGTCTCCTCTCTCCTGAAGGAAAACCAACTCCACAAACAACCACAAAGACAAAAATCTACGCCAGAGAAACACAAATTAAAAGTGACGCATATGTAAGTCTGTCTGAAACTCGGTAATCTCTGTCCCCCGTGGTTTTCAAGGAAGTTCCTTTTTACTAAGGGCAGGCTCTCCTAGAGGGAAACACAGCCTCTCCCCGTGCAGACTTCACATGCGGAATTCGCCAAGGCACGCCTAACTTGGCTTAGGGTCGGCCGATAATATAATTTTGAGGTCGGGAGGGGTGGGAGAGCTCAAGTCAGGGGGCAGTGGTCCTTTCTAATGGAGGCCAAAGCAATGTGAAAATGGAAAACAAGGTCAGCGAAGAGCCAGCGTAAGGGAAGCCATTTGCCTAACTTGAAATAACACAACTTTAACGCTGTGGTTAATC
>NW_015241466.1:0-604 GCF_001447785.1 Gekko japonicus | reverse complement strand
TGTTGGGTCTCATGGTGTCAACGTTCGACCCGCTCCAATGGGGACGTTTTCACTCTCGGCAACTACAGATCTTCCTGAGGCCGTATCAGACATCTATTGCAACTCGCCTGGACATATCCATGAAAGTTCCGGCTCCGGTAAAGATGAGTATCCGATGGTGGTCCGATCGTACCAATCTATCCAAAGGGAAATATTTCTGGATCGAGGAGAAGATTCAAATATTTACAGATGCGAGTCTGGAAGGATGGGGAGCGACAATAGAACATCAACCAATTCAAGGGAAGTGGTCCGTGAACGAACAGTCCTTGCCAATCAACGTTCTGGAGTTAAGGGCAATACGACTGGCCATACAATCCTTTGCCTCTCAACTGTTGGGCAAACATGTATTAGTACGCACGGACAATATGTCGGCGAAGGCATATTTGAACAAGCAAGGTGGTTCCCAATCGACAACCTTGCACAGGGAAGCGTCCAAGATCCTAAAATGGGCAGAAAACAATCTAGCTTCCTTACAAGCAGAGCATGTGAGGGGAGTCGCCAACATTCAAGCAGACTGGCTAAGTCGACAGGAGATTCAGGAGAGCGAGTGGGCTCTAAACAAAAG
>NW_015241465.1:0-604 GCF_001447785.1 Gekko japonicus | reverse complement strand
CCCCTCCCACTGTAGCCCACTGATCTCCATAAAATGCCACTCCAGGGGGATAGGAGACACTCAGGAATAATATGTGGAAGGCCTGCAATGGGAAGTGGGAACTGGTGGAAATTGTCACCTTGACTTAAGTCCCTTGGATATTTTCAGTTCCATATCACAGGCTGGAGAAATATAGATTAGACACTTGAATACACAAGTATTTGGAAACTGGACCCAGAGATGAGACAGTATCTACATTCACTGTCACTCAAGATTTTCATTGGTGAAGGCATAAAAAGTATGCTTGTCATCTGGGAAGAAATGTATGAAAATGCTCACTATAGCAGCAATACCAGTGTCAGTGTTCCCACTGATATCTGTCTAGTATTGTATGAATTTCAAAGCTAAGCAGAAACTTCCTTCCCTGTTTTCTACTTTACCTGTCATTTATCTGAAGTATTACTTGTAAATCTTCAAAGCTTTCTTTCCTCGGTGCTCACAGTTCTCAGTTTAAAACAAAAACAAAAACTTGTGTTTTCCATATCAGATTTTTCTCTCTGAGATGTCACAATTCCCTTTTACTCCTGGAGCTGGCCTATATTTCTCTTTTTGTTACTCTTAGGCT
>NW_015241464.1:0-604 GCF_001447785.1 Gekko japonicus | reverse complement strand
TTTAAGTCAGGCCTAGTACTCACTGAGATGGTAAATTTGTGCCTGGAGTGTCCTGCTTGAAGACTGCAGGTGGGGTTTGCATGGCTGATTTCCCCTCACATAAAATGTAGATGTGAGGAAGAAAGATTCTAACTCAGCTTTCTCACTGGCATGCTAGCTTTCTTTGTAAATGGATCTCTGTGTGTGATAGAACAGTCAGTCATGCATACCAACACTTGTGTTCAGAACCCAGATTTACCATCCCGGTGAAAGGCAGGTTTCAGACTAGGGTGTGAAGCATGTGCTTAGTATTACCATTAAAATTATTTTATGGGGCATGTATAAAGGAGTCATTTGTGGTGCTAAGCTTTAATGAGATGTGTAGTTCCTGAAACCCATCCCCAGTCCTTTTGCCATTATTTTGCCTAACTGCTAAGGAGGTGAGTACTGGGGAAAAGACGTAATGTTTCACTAGGCCTCTCCAGTGATGTGCAAGCCATGAATGGACACAGCATGCTTCTATTTGTGCACGATCTTGTGCAGTCCTAGTGCTTTCCTCCTTATATATTACGGTGCCCAGACGTTAGTTTCAGTGTAAGCAGAAATGCAAGTGGGGATACAGTAA
>NW_015241463.1:0-604 GCF_001447785.1 Gekko japonicus | reverse complement strand
TTACATGCCAATAAAGGTTGTCTGTCTACACACCTGCAAGTGAACACATAGGGCTTTTAGACAGTATGTCTGTGCCTGCTCTCTCTCTAGACATGTTGATCTCACAGTGCATCATGTCATCCACAGATGGCTACAGGGAGAGATTCTGGAAACATGGCCCAGCAACAGAGAAGGCGCCCTCTGGGAAGGAGAGCTGGAGAAAGTCAGCTCTTGGGAGATCTTCTGTCTCGTGACAAGTGAGACACGCAGTGGCAAAGGAACAAACAGAGAGCATGACTCTTCCACACTCCTTTTGCCTCAGCGAGTGCTGCTTCCCAAGCAAGGGAAGGAAAGGTTGCCAGCTCTGGGTTGGGAAATTCCCAGAGATTTGGGGGCGGAGCCTGGGGAGGGCTCGGTGAGGGGAGTGGCCTCAGCATAGTATAATGCCACCTTCCAAAGCTGCCATTTTCTCCAGGGCAGCTGATCTCTGTAATCTGGGGATAAACTGTAATCCCTGGAGGTCTCCAGGCCCCACCTGCAGCTTGGCAGGGAACGGTGCTGACCTAACCAAAAACAGTTTGCAAGGTGCCAGTTCCCAGCTGGCATATACTGCTCTCCATAGGAA
>NW_015241462.1:0-604 GCF_001447785.1 Gekko japonicus | reverse complement strand
TAAGACTATTGTACATTTTATTTCTGCAGACAACTGATTTTTACTTATTTTTAAAATATGCATGTTTCTTCCTTCTTACCTTCAGAAAATTCTTTTCCTCTCAGCTTGTATTTTTTTAAAATTAAGGCAAGACTGACTAAAGTTTTAACTTTGTTTACAAAAAAATAGATACTGTCCGTAATATATTTTCAGCGTTGTACAGAGTTTCCAAAACCTGGAGAATCCATAACAATTACAAATGGATGACAATCTCAGTTAAGCCTACAAACTTTGCAAGATAAAACATCCCCAATTCCAATATGGGCATGGTCACTACATACCAATGATTTTCGGTAGATGTTACAATGGGCAGCATGGGTTTTGCAGAAGTTATATAACCCATTCAGTTAACTAAAAGTAGTCAATATTCTGTATGATGGAGCAGAAAAGTGTGCAAGGGGAAGTGGGTATGGCACCCACTGGACCCATCACAATTCAGATTCTCTGCACAGGGCATAACAACATATGCAGAACCTTGCTGTATCAGACCAATATTCCACCTAACCCAGTATCCTGTTTCACACTCTGTCCACTTTGTTATCCTGGAGAGCCAACAAACAGGACA
>NW_015241461.1:0-604 GCF_001447785.1 Gekko japonicus | reverse complement strand
CCCACTCAGCCTTCTCATATGTTACCTGTTCCCTTCCCTCCTCACACGCTTGTCCTTGCTCAAAAAATATTATATATTTTTGCCGATACATTTTTTGCCACTTTCGATCAAATTAATTTGAAATATAATAGCATTCTCTAAACCCCTTCTAACAGCCACTGAATTAAAATTGGAGGCCTGAGCCATTCATAGAATACTTTTGTTCATTTAAATGACCAACACTAGATCTATATTCTTGCCAAATTTGCTATACTGTTTGGTTGAATATCCCATTAATCAACCCAACGGTGTACATCAGCAAGGATACTCAAGTGCATTTTGAAAACTGAAATTTTACTCTGGTGCAATTCCCCCCCCCCAACAGTACATTGGACAAAATATTGTGGATTCATTTACCGCTCACTAAAGTTTCATTAGGGCAATGTTCAGATATTTATCATTCCCATTAACATGGCTTATGGCTGTTTCACCAGAGATGGCTAAATTAAACATGGAATTACCCATGATAACACCATATCAATATACAGTATTTTTAATGCTGTCGTGTCAGAGCCAACTTATGGTGATGCCGTAGAGTTTTCAAGCCAAGAGATGTTCAGAGGTG
>NW_015241460.1:0-604 GCF_001447785.1 Gekko japonicus | reverse complement strand
AACACCACCTCGAAGTCTGTCTGACAGCTCATGCAGCTGGCTTGGAATGGGTTTTTACAGTGTCCATTCGACTCACCCTGGTGAGGCGGGAGACTTGCCGCCTTCTTGCTCGCTTCAGGCTCTGCTTGGGAGATAAACTTTGCACTGAGAAAAAGTCAGATCCGGTGATCTGAATCAACTGCAGCAGATTTCCACAGTCCTGCTAATGATATATCATTTACTCTCCCTTGTTTGCCGCAGGAGGGGAACAGAGGAGCTGGCCAGCCCTACTGTTAGGCGGGGCGAAACGGCCTCTGCTCTGGGCAACAGACTCTGGAGTAACTTTAAAGGGCAGCATCTTTTTTCAATTATGTAGTTTATTGCTGTGTTCTTACTATGATGTTGGGGGCACTGTTCGGCCTCTCTGCTTCAGGCACCCCACATATCCCTGGGCTGTCTCCACGAAGGAGCTATTAAGTTTCTAAGGCTCTACCCTATTAACTCTGAAGGCCCGCCCTGCCCCGAGCTGGATTCCAAGGTGCTCCCTGTCCATTTGCAAGCTTATCTCTACAGGCTCACAAAATAGGGAAATCTTGAAAGCCGAGATGCTGACAATCGCAATAGA
>NW_015241459.1:0-604 GCF_001447785.1 Gekko japonicus | reverse complement strand
AGGTTCTCTTTCTGCTGATTAGGCTTCTTATTTCAGCATGCCTTACAGCTGAGAGTCAGGCCTTGGCTCTTTAAATTTTAAGGAGTTATTATAAAAAAGGGAGACCTGGTCTCCCCAGGCCATGTCTACCCCTGTAGAAAACAACACCCCTTTAACATTTAAGGGGTCAAGGCCTGATTCTTAGCTGGGGAGTCCTCCCTTTCCCCTAAATGCTGCAGTCTCCCTGACACAACTCCCAATTCAGTGGCATTGGGTATTGCCAACCTGATGCAATACCCTAAATATCGGGCATCTTATTGGGCTGGCAATATCTGACTGTGTACCCCTACTGCAGAGTTACTGTAGACAGCTGATTTCAGTGGATTTAGGCTGGGGTGACTTGGCCAGTTTAGTAAGGTCACAGAATTGCAGAGTAGGCTGACCTCATTATTAGGCAGTTTTAGCAGGTCACAAAGAAATAGCCTCCAGCAGTATTTTGAAAGATTAAATAACATCACAAAACCATCATCATGGTCTAGTAAATAATGGAATCGGCATGGCTCCCAGTCAGGTTTTGTTGTGTTGGTAGATGTTTGTATTGGGTTAAATGTAAAAAAGAAATCAT
>NW_015241458.1:0-604 GCF_001447785.1 Gekko japonicus | reverse complement strand
TGAAAACACTTGGCAGGTACCAGATAAGGTTTCAGTGGTATCATGGTGGCCACAGGCACCATGTTGAAGACCTCTGCTCTAGATTCTAAGGAGAAGTCTGACTGATATTGTGTTCCAAGCAGAGAGATTATATTCTCTGACTAAATAATTTTGTACTCCATAAACAGAATACCAAAATATCATTAGTGACAGTAAAAATGTTTCATCAAGTTAGATGCCATGAGAGGCCTCTTTGGACAAATGGCAACATAGAAGGGGAAATATACAATTCTGAATCCCTTCTCAAAAGCAACCTCTGAGAACAATTTGGAATTTAATAAATGGAAAGTTGAAGGCTGGTAGGGCCAGAAATGAATTAATCACTAAAATATCTTTTAGGCTGTCAAAGGGGTCTGCATCACAAAATTTTGGAACCAGATGCACATGGAAATTGCTGGTTTGGGCCATTACTCTGACTTTCCATAATGGTAATACAAATCCAAGATTCTAAGGTATTACAAAACCCTCCTTGTGGAACAATCCTTGTTTTTTGTCTTCAGGTGCTGCTAGCTGGCTATAGCATGTGCTTGTGCTTTTCTTTGATTCTGCCGATTTCCTGAGCAAT
>NW_015241457.1:0-604 GCF_001447785.1 Gekko japonicus | reverse complement strand
CCTCTCGCATCCTTCCCACAGCATGGGCTCACCCAGGCTGCCCCTTGCCACTGAGCGATAAAATAATTAATATGCAGCAGGCTGCTCCTCTTGCTTCTTCACTAGCTTGACTCCCGACTTGGAGAAGTTTAGGAAACTGTAACCCACAGCCTTGCTGTCGTGTCACCCCTAGTCTTCCCTTTCCTGTACTGTGCCTAAGGTGGAATTTGTCAGGTCTCTCTTCCCTCTGTTCTCTCTTGTCTGTTCCTCATCTGTTTTTCCATTCCCGCTAATTGAGTGACTAACAGCGTGTCAAGCCTGTGTATGCAAATGGGGGAACGCCGAACTTAATGGGCTTGTTGTGGCTGGAGCCGGGGAAGAAAGCACCAAACCACAAAGCGGCATTTGAAAGGGAGACATTCGGGCCGAGCGACATGTTCTGGGTTTTAAAGAGGTGGGTCCAGGTTTCCAAGAACCGGCTCAGGTTCCTGCAGCCACACGACAGCTGTGGGGGATAGCTGTTATAAAATAAAGAAGAGCCAGGTTGGGGCTTGGGAGTTCGGGTTCCTGCCACCACTCCCTGGCCCCCAGGTTGTTTTCCCATGCTGAAAAAGCGCTGCGGGGG
>NW_015241456.1:0-604 GCF_001447785.1 Gekko japonicus | reverse complement strand
CCCCCCGAATATAGAATGAATAAAAGCATGTAAATATAGAATATGTCATCTATACATTTTTATTTTATGCCACCTTCTGTGCACAAAAGCCAACATACAATTTAACCCCCCCAATAAAAATACTAAAATATAAAACAACGTAATCCTTTCAGGCTATTGTTGTTCTTTTCAGAAGGTGAGGCCATGAATACCCTGACCAAGGCATATGCTTTTCTGCCTGTCCTTCAAATCACAGAAGCTTTGGGGGAAGCTTCTGGAAATATAAAAAAACACCATCCTTAAGCCATAGGTAGTCTCTTTAGAGGCCCACGACTTGAGATTTCTGCCCTGGTGTTCTGCTTTTCTGATGTGAACAGCTTGGTAGAGAGCAGGCTGACTTTGATTGAAAGTGATCTAGCTGTAAGAAACAGGTACAGATGCAGCTAATGGTAGCAGAGGTAGTGGCAGAAATCTGCAATATATGGGAGATCTCTTATGGAAAGAAGGTGTTGTTTTAGCAATGCCCACGGCCATTCTGAGTTCTTAGGAAGTACTGCTGGTTTGCTGTACATTCAAGTTCCATTCTCTGAGAACTGGAAACCATTTAAGGAGCCAATGACAATCT
>NW_015241455.1:0-604 GCF_001447785.1 Gekko japonicus | reverse complement strand
ATATACTAATGTTGCAAAAGCAAGAGGTGTCCAGATGATATTCCCTGGGTTTACCAGTGACTTTAACGCAATAAAGTGCTTTATCGTTCATCGTGGTTACTGTGGCGTATTTAGAAGAGGGTGAGGAACATGGCAGTGTGATTTTGCGTATGTATCATTCAGGATTTTAGGACATACTTTTTGAGTACTGCCTTAAAATGTAAGGCTTTTTGTCTATGTGTATATTTAGTCAGAGTTCCAAAATGCTAAAATTACACCATTTGTTTATGCTACTGTAGCCCCAGATACCTGCAAAACATAGCATGTTAGAAGAATGTAGCATTACCCCATTGTTGACTCAGTGACAGACACTAAGACCACTGGCCTTTTGAATGTATTGCCAGTGTGCTAGTTGCAGCTGTTATTGAACAGCTGGTAGGTAAACTATGAAATAATTAGGAAAAATGTTTTAGTCAAGCACACACCCTAATTTGAAGCAGTTTTTTCACTACAAATATTCTGTAAGAATTTATCTAGCAGACTATAAAGAATCTTAAAGAGTTCAGTTAGAAATTACTTTTTCCTTTAATGTCAGTTTGCACTGCACATTTCACATTGTATGAGA
>NW_015241454.1:0-604 GCF_001447785.1 Gekko japonicus | reverse complement strand
CCACTACACCAAACTGGCTCTCTTGCATTTCACTGAAGCTCCTGCAGGTTTAGATAAATTCAGATTATGTCTGTGGCTTCTATTCAGTTTCAGCTTTAGACCACATCTTTAGTATCTATAACCTGAGCAGCCAAGCAGTGAACAGTGCTAGTCTCTGAAATAGCATCAGTTCCCACCAAACCATCTTACTTTTTTGGGGGGCCTCCATCCTACTGAAAAAGCTCTGATTTCTGTCTCCTTCCTGGATACATTTCAACTGACAAACTCTCCCTATTTATCTCTATCAAAATACACAAAAACACAAATATTGGTTACAAAGATGTCCAGTACCTTGTTATACCAAGTCACAACAAGCCATGAATTACCATTCAGGAAACAACTTTACTTTTAATGAAAGACTAAAGGAAAGATTATGTCTTAATACGAAGGCTAGTACAATATTGAATGTCATATGGGAGCCCTTACATAAAAAGGCAGAATTGACCAGATACTGAAATTAAAGTATCTATTAAACCCTGGATTCATGGGGAGACCTTAAGCTGATGATTCAGCTTTGGATACTATCTGGACAACTGGCCTAATTCACAGATGTTATGAAGAGAAA
>NW_015241453.1:0-604 GCF_001447785.1 Gekko japonicus | reverse complement strand
AAACTGGCTCTCACCAACTGGGAGGGCCTTGCAATAGGGGTGGGGGCTAGCACTACGGGGGGAGGATGGCCACACGGCTAAGGCTGGGTACCTTGCAGCGGGGCAGGCAGGCAGCTCCCCCGAGGCAGCACGGAGAGGCAGAACCAGCGGGCCAGGTGGGAAGAGAGAAAAGGGAAGAGTTACAACCAGAATGCCTTGGCACCTTCTGCCTGGCCTGCCAAGGAAGTGGGGCATAAGTTTGGGGGGCAGGTCCTACGGGGCACAAGGAACCAAGGAGAGGAAACCTACAGCTCCGCTCCAGGGCCTGTGGCACTCTGGGGCCCAAAAAAACCACTGGGCTTTGCGGCACCCAGTGCCCGGTTCCGAGCCCTGGCAGGCCAGCTAAGCACCCTGCGTGTTTGGAGCTAGGCCCCAAGGCTCTTGGGAAAGTCTCCTCCCCACTCCCGCTCAACGAAAACACACTCTGCACATGCTCCCACGTCTCCGGCCCAGCTCACCCGGGGGGAAGCGGCGCGAGGAGCGGCGCACATCCAGGAGGACCTGGTTATAATCCTTGTGGTTCTGGCGCACTTCCTGCCCTGGGGGAGAAAGAAGGACATGAGTG
>NW_015241452.1:0-604 GCF_001447785.1 Gekko japonicus | reverse complement strand
TCCTAAACAGAGTTGCACCCTTCTAAGGCCATTGGCTCCAAAGGACTTAGAAGGATGTGACTCCACTTAGGATTGCACTGATAGTCTTCTCAAGGACTGCGTTTTCACTTCTTCCTTTCACAACATTTGGCTGCAACTGCGAAGGATTTATAAGGCCCTTGGCAGATTTTCCTGTGCACCATTTTACACCGCAATTAATACAGATTTATGCAATTAGCACTGTTAGAAAGAGACTCTGGGGCATTCTAGCCTGCTTGTCCCAATTATCCCTGAAGCTTGGGGTTTACTTATGGCCCAGTTTTGAATCCAAATGTTTTTCGTGTTCAGATTTTGGGGTGAGCGCACATGTGTTAATTTAGCAATCCATCCGGCGGCCTTCTTTGTTGGGGGCAGGGTGGCAACCGTTGCTCCTTTCTCTGTCTTCTCACCAGACAGCCGTTCCAAAGGGGTGTTTAAAGAAAGATGCATCACACGTTAATTCGGCCATAAAATTCCACAAGTGCTCAGATGTTCCTGGAAAAGTGTTGCATTGCTGTTTTCATCCTTAGCTGGTATTGTTACCACCGTGATATAATTTGTGAGCAATTTAAAATTTGAATAGGTC
>NW_015241451.1:0-604 GCF_001447785.1 Gekko japonicus | reverse complement strand
CCAGCTCAGTCAGCTCAGAAATTCTGAAACATTCCCACATCCTTTACTGGACGTTGAAAGCCTGAGATGTAATTAAGAAACAATTTTGCCAGAGACCCTGCCGTGTTTGAAGAAAATGAGAACTACATGAAAATACTTTCGAATCTAATTTTCCAATGAAAACTGTGAATACAGTGAACCTCCCTAGATCTGTTTGTTGTTGTTTTGTTTAAGGACTTGTTTATTTTCTTAGTATTTCCCAGCAGAATGCCATCAACACTAAATGTGGAAATTTACTGCATGCCGGTCACTAATTTTCTTCACCCCACTTTAGATAATCGTACTTGAATGAATTCAGACTTTAGTTAAATGAGGTCATTGATGGTTTTGCAGCTTAGGAACAACATAACAGAGCCGATCATTTGCAAGCCTGTTTTTTCTGCTATTTCCAACAAAATACTAAATGCTGAGATACTCAAGTTAGAACATTCCAGGCCAAGTGAGCAAATATAATGGAGGCGGAGGGCATGATCTGAAGATCTGAAGAAGTGAGCAGTAACTGGACAAAGACAAAGACTGGAAGCTTGGAGGAGTTGGCAAGTTTTGAATACAGGCATGATCCCTT
>NW_015241450.1:0-604 GCF_001447785.1 Gekko japonicus | reverse complement strand
TTCTGGTTTACAAGCAGGAAAAAAGACAATATGGTGACCTTATTTTCCTTGCATTCAAATAACCTTTCTCTTCATTATAGTTAAATGGATGCTAAAATAGGCTGCCGTTGAGATTCCTTATCCAGGAAACAATGGAGACTGGAGTCCATTTAATGAAATGCAGAAGCCGGCAGGTTATTACTGGATAAGTGAACTTTGAGTAGGCTAATGATGTCAAACATGTGTGTTTATCAAATTCTGCCTACCTAATCAGAGCCCCTTCTTAGGCTGATGTCTGTTTTAATTTACAGCATGATGCAAACCTCCACAAAGCCAATGAAAGTTTTTTCCCTTTGCACCAGTAAGGGTTTTCTCTCTGCAAATGTCAGGATTACATTTGAGTTGCACTCCTTTATATAAACAAGAGGGCATGTGTGATTTTTTTGGAGTTATAAAGAGTGTGCAGCACTCTCAGCATCTTGCTGACTTGGAAAGAAAGGTGAGAGCTTAATTTTATAGTATACATTAACTAGTACACTACTTATTTGATTGCCATTCTTTTAAATGATTTTTCCTATGGCAGATTTTTCAATGGAACTCCATTGGCTTTTTATATCAGGTCTAT
>NW_015241449.1:0-604 GCF_001447785.1 Gekko japonicus | reverse complement strand
AATCAGCATATAACTTTGTTATTTCATTTGCTAAACCTGCTCCAGTGGGGCTTCCAGACTCAAAGTAAACCTGCTTAATGTAGTTTAACATTCTTTCCATCTTTAAGAAGCAATCCTTTTTCAGACAATTGCAATTTTCTACAGCTTTTAGATAACTAGGATTTTTTATATATTTTCCACATATGGGAAAAATATACAAGGAATATGTTTTTTAAAAACCCGGTGTGTCTGTGAACCTACCTATTCTATAAGTTAAGATCACTGTCAAAATGTTGTCAATAAAATGTAATTAGTCTGATACATTTTTAATTAAATTATTTAGGAGCATAAGCACAGCTGTTTCTGATTCTATTGCCACTTTTAATAACGATATCTCTTTTCTGGATCTTTCACTAGGGAAAAACTTTTAATCTTTTCCCCAGCTCAAACCAAAGCTCTGAAAGCTTTCATATTTGCTGAGGCTTGATATATGGATCTCTTAATATTTTTAGTCTAAGAATCTCTCATCTTTTTTCCCTCTGATAGGGGGGGTCCCTTGCTTTGTTCAGACATCCTTTTTAAAATCCTTCTTCAAACAACTGGCCAGTGTTGGCTTTTTTTTTTT
>NW_015241448.1:0-604 GCF_001447785.1 Gekko japonicus | reverse complement strand
AACCATGAACCAGTTTGGTTCACAAACAATACTCCTGGCTTGGTTTGGGTCACGGTTTGACTCATGGAACCCACAAGCCTTACTGTATAAAAAAACTGGCTGACAAGTAATGCCCGTGGTCCTCGGGGTGAGCCCACTTACCTTAAGGTGGGCCAAATACTGCAATACTTGCCTTGGAGACAAGCCCCAGTTCCACCACCTCCAGTGACTCCACAAAGGACAGAAAGGCTGAGATCGCATGCTCATAGGTCCAGCAGGTAGAGGGTGCCAGAGACCCAAAGACTCCCTGAATGATTAATTGCTCCCAAACATCTAGATTTTCTCCAGAAAGGAGTCCAGATGCTGGTTCGCTTTGGGGGCCAGGGCCTGGAACCTCTCCTGAAATTGAGACTAGGCATCCGCAATGTCATTTCTGGTGCCTGCATGTATCGTGCTGAGAAACAGATGTTAGACATGAGGCAAGTCAAAACAAATTTGCGCACTAACCGCATAACCTGCTTGAAGCGTGATGACTGTCAGTTAGTGAATCTGAAAATTGCCTGATCATTGCACCAAAAGAGGATGTGGTTGTCCTTGAACATGTCCTGCCACATGCAGACAGCTG
>NW_015241447.1:0-604 GCF_001447785.1 Gekko japonicus | reverse complement strand
TTTTTTTTTTAAATCAGTGAACTCAAAAGAGAAAGCTTCATTAAACCAAGTTCTAAAATTGCTGGGGAATAGTAAGAACAATAAAAGAAGACTAACAAGTTTATGTCGAACTGTGAGAATAGAACAAAAAGGGAAGTGAAGGGGTCCTTAGTTTAAAGCTGGGTTTCAAAAGTAAGAGAGCCTAAAGAATACATTCTCAGAGACAGCATGCCAAGTGCGGCCTGGTCCTCAGACAAATGACTGGCTTGGTGAAACGTCTGCATACAACTCCAACAGGTACCCAGAACCTGTCCATTACAGTCTCTCTTTGGTCTGGCATCTGTCTCCGAAGGGTCTTTTCGTAAGCCTTTATTTTCGTCTTTGCTGAGTCGATCCACTTTGCGCTGTCTTTTGCTGTTGTTGCTGCCTCCTTACCTGAGCCAGTATTTCCTGAATTTTCCTCTGGGCAAGCTGTAGTGCAATTAAACTGATGGTCAGTTCCAACCACCACCTTTTATGTAAGATTAACTTTTCATACCTCTTCACTTTGATACCCTGCACCTCAATTGCACTTGGGACTATATAATTTTACATAATGGATACTGCATTACTGTATTTACTCAAA
>NW_015241446.1:0-604 GCF_001447785.1 Gekko japonicus | reverse complement strand
GCACTTACCCCACCCTACCCCCCATTATTTATATCACATATGGACTCCCTATTCCATACAATGGAACTCTGTGCTAGATTTCCAAAGTGTGACATTGCTAGAGCCTGTCTCCTGTTAGTCAATCTCCCTAGCAGGGCGTCAGAACGCCACTCAGACTTTGTCTTCACCCCCGCTGCTGTCACAGGAAATGAAGCTTCTGTCTGCTCTGCCGGCTTGGCAGTTGTGTGATGGGAGAGCTTACGTTACTCCCAGCGTTGTCACTTTCATCTTGCCGAGGAGATGCAATTGCAAGTGATTAGGGAAGGCAGCTCCTGTATAAACTGAAGAGAGCCTTTTGTTCTTCACCCACCAAAGGGAATTCTAATGGAAGCCGGGAGAGGCTGCAGTGAGCACCCAAGAATTTGTTTGGAAAGCATCTTTATTAGCAGGGTGCGCTCTCTCTCCGTTACTTGACATGTGTGTTACTCAAATGAGATGCCAATACAAGTGAAACCCAAGTGGAAAACAAATCCATCTTTTGTTTCGTCTGGTGTCAGGCAGGGAGGAATCTTCTCCAACCGGGCTGCCTGGGAACCTCACTGGAAAAGGAGACATCTAACTTAAA
>NW_015241445.1:0-604 GCF_001447785.1 Gekko japonicus | reverse complement strand
CCTGAGATCCCAGAGAGCTGCTGCCAGTAGGAATATAGACTGCTGCTCTGATTCGGTATGAGGCAGTCTAAGGCAGAGTCATGTCTTCCAGTGCTGAGGAGTATGAACTAACCGTTGGCTAAAGGTATTTTTTTGGTAAAGTATTAGGTTAGGCTGTTGTTTATTTATTTAAGATATTTATGTACTACTTTTACTGACATTCATGAAAAAGCCTACATTGGCTGCTCAATGATATGTGGTTTCTGAATTACCTAATTTGGGGTAAGGTCACTGAGTGGGTTGTGGTCAAGCAGCTGCAGAGATACCTGGGTGACAGATTTGCCATCACCGTGTTTGGGTCTGATTTTAGGCCTGGCTTTGGGACAGAGATGGCTTTGGCAGCTTTACTGGACAATCTCAGTTTACAACTAGATAATGGAAATGTCTCAGTACTGGTCTTTTGAGACTGTTTTCTGCCTTTCATATCGCTGATAATTTATTCCTGTTATGGTGGTTAAATTCTGATAGGGCAGTATTTGACCCTGAGGTGGTTTGAGCCTTTCTAAATAACCATTCACAGAAGATGAGGGTTTCCAGGTGCCTTACCTTTTTCAAGGGGGGGGGG
>NW_015241444.1:0-604 GCF_001447785.1 Gekko japonicus | reverse complement strand
TCTCAGGTACAAGGTTGCTGGTCCCCAAACACAGAGCGTTACTTTCCCATCCCTCCCAGCTTTCCATTGAAATAGTTCCTGTCCATACTAAGCAAAGCTGTTCAGCAGCAGCAGAACAAAAGCCAGACTCACAGAGAGGTGAAGCATTATTATGACAAACAGAACAGTCCTTTTTGCCTGAAGGACTTGCAATCCAAATGTAAAGTGGGGGGAGGGCAAATCTAAAATTCAAAATATGCACAAATCCCTATTTTCCAGTCCTAAAGAAAATTAAGACTATCAAAGCTTTGCTGTGAGAACTGAGAAACTGTCATGGACACTGTCCTTTCATGGATGCTGGTTAGGAAAGGGGATTATTTCTCTCTGATCAAAGCCATGGAAACTGGATGTGTTGCAGACTTGAGACACTAACTATAGCCTGATAAAGCCCCTCCTGGTATAAGCCAGTATAACTCCCACCACCACTACCCTTCACGCCTCGTTTCATCTATTAAATTCTTAATAGTGTTGGAAAAGGCAATGTCTGATATACAAAGAGAAGATGACCCTGTAGGGTACAGCAAGAAGACAATTAGTTAGGATACTGAGGTCAGCACCTTCTCTC
>NW_015241443.1:0-604 GCF_001447785.1 Gekko japonicus | reverse complement strand
GAGGATGTTTATTATTTCCCCTCACGTACAACCCTTGTGGATGCAAAGGGAGAGCCTGAAAGGGCAGGCGGCACAATCTACCCGCTGCATTTTCATCTGACCCCATCCCTCTCCAAGGGACTCGGGGCAGGACACACACTTCCCTGCTCTCTGTTGCCCTCCCAACCACTCTGCGTCAGGCCGAGAGAGAGTGACTGGCCTAAGGTCAGCCGGTAAACTTCGTGGCAAGTGGCAGAGCACATGTTTTGCACGCAGCCAGCCTCAGACTCAATCCCCAACCCCTCCAGTTGAAAAAGCCTAGGCAGGGAACGACTTGGCTCTGCCAGAGACCCTGGTAATCCGCCACCAATACAAAGCATGACTTTGCTACTGACATCAGTAAAACTGATATCCCAGATGAGATTCCCCTTCCTGGTGTACGTGGGATGAATTTATCAATTACTGGTTGTGTACAACCAGCTTGGGAGAACTCCTGAGCCCAGCCGTGCTTCCAGAAGAGTTAGCTGGTGCTTTCACTCGGAGCGCTTTCTCTTGATTACTTCTTGCACAGAGACTCAGCTGAAGTGAAGCTTCCCTCTTCAGTCTTCTGTGCAGTCCCACACCG
>NW_015241442.1:0-605 GCF_001447785.1 Gekko japonicus | reverse complement strand
GCCAGAGAACAACAGGAGTAAGGGGGAAGATTCAAATCACTGGAGATAGGCCAAGAGTTACACATATGTACACTCCCCCCAATGTCTTATGGACACTTGCCTCAGCAGCTTCTGTGGGAAGCACTCATCCTGTATCAAGTACATTTGCGCACATGTTCTGCAAAAAATTACTCCTTACAGCCCTTTAAGTCTTGTGGTTTTAGGAGCCATTTCCTAAGTTCAAATCACCCCAAAAGAGTGTGCCAAAGATAAAAATTGATTCATGCTCCTGGTAATAAGCTACCTGACCTTTCCCCATCTGTACAAAGCTGAGTTTCACCACAACTACCAGCTGCACTGGTATGGATTTTAAAGGAACAGTTCTTCTAGCATGTTCTTTAGGATTATTTAAATGTTTATTAAATGTTATCACACTGTTTTCTTTGATCTTTTAGCCATTTGTGGTTTTTTTTAAATGTACTAAATATATCTTGTACTTGTTTCACTTTTGGATTCATCCTCAGACATTACACCATTCCTTGTTTCCATTTCTCCAGTTCCAAAACCAAATGACAGACAGAACAAATGGTTACTTTACAAGAAATGTTGGATAAACTTGGTGTTAA
>NW_015241441.1:0-606 GCF_001447785.1 Gekko japonicus | reverse complement strand
GCTACCCACTTTGATAAAGTTATACATGAGAAGAGATGCAATACATGAGAAGAGATGCAATACGCACGGTTTGTTGGAAAAAGAATTCTCGAGTCTGTGAAGACCTTTCTTTTCTTTTTTTTTGCACAATGCAACACAGTTGTTTGTTTCCTTTCTACCTCCATCCCGTGATCTCTCTCTTTGGTTTGCACCTACCTGGAGGTTGGCAACCTGAGCTCCAACCCAGGGGTGAGAGTGAATTTTGCAGGACTGCTGGGTCTGATTCCCTACTCGACCCAGATGCTTGCTGGGTAAAATTCGGCCATTCATTCTATCTTAGTCACGCCTAATCCACATGCAAGGGGGAAAGATTGGCCCAGGGATCTGGGAGGTGGTTTTTTGTGGGTTTTTTTGCCTTCCTCTGTGGACATAGGACAGGGGACACTGGGAGACTGGGGGGGGTAGCTGTGAATTTCTTGCATTGTGCAGGGGGTTGGACTAGATGACCCTTGGGGTTCCTTTTGGCACTATGTTTTTATGTTTCTAGGTCTCCTGCTAGAGTGGGAGACCCATCCTTGCCCCCTGCCCCATTTACTACAGAAGAAGAATAGGAGGAGGAGGAGGAAG
>NW_015241440.1:0-605 GCF_001447785.1 Gekko japonicus | reverse complement strand
CTTGGCTCAGGAAGGATGGCCCCAGAGCATCAACAGCTTTGATGTTTGTGTCTTTCAGGCTCAGATGTCTTCTATTGTTCAGGGGAGGCAACAGGGGTTGATAGCAGGACGAGGAGAGGGGGAGCAACTGTCTCTGTTTTCCAGGTTCCCAATCCACCAACTTCACTTCCAGCGCAGCACTCCCACGCAATATGTTCAAACATCTGACTCCCCATACGTTCGGTCCACTCAACAGGCTCCTTATAAGCTGTTCCCGGACAGCCTCAAAGGATGTATGTTTCTCACTGGTTTCTAAGTTATCAGACAATAAATAAATTTAACAGAAGCAAGAGTGAGGGTTCAGTTCAGATGCAAGGCTCCACCGATTAGCTCAATACTCCTCCGCATCAAAAGTTCTTTCCGTGTCAGGGAGAAAGGTGCGAGTCTAGCCTTCTTCCTGACATGTTAGTCTTCTAGGTGTAGGGTAGTTTCTTTTCTATTAAGGAGCACTCAGTTCTATGAGACTCCACCCTCACAGTTCCAGGAAACCCAGGTTAAAATCTCCACTTGTGCCATGAAAGCTCGCTGGGTAACCTCGGGTCAGTCACACACTCTCAGCCTGACCT
>NW_015241439.1:0-605 GCF_001447785.1 Gekko japonicus | reverse complement strand
AACCACGGGAGAAAACAAAAGCCCCTTTCAGTTGTTATGGTTTTTTGGGGGGTACTGATGCCTTACCTATTGGGAAAGCATGCTCCATGTGATTCTTCCAATACATGCAATCACAATTTTGTGTGAACAGCGAGATGTGGTGCTTCCCAGTTTTAACATGCACCATTAGAAACCCAAATTTGTTGCAGGTGTGCATTTGCACAAACCAAACCTTGGAAATACATACATTACCCAATTTACACAACTTGGTGATTACACCTATTGAGAGGACTGGAAATAGCACGCTCTCCAGGTGCATGAGATTGGAGCACCACAAACCTAATCATTGAAAAGGGCTATAGTGGAATCCATATGTCAGGAATCCAAATAGCAGGTCACTTCTAGACTGGCCCTAGCAGTGGAAGTGGAATATTACAAATCCAAATTAAAGAGGTTAGGAATTCAAAACAAAAACAAAAGTACCAAGCTGGTTATGTTGAATATATACAAAACATACTTATAGCATCATAACATTGGTTCATGTAGCTCAGGGGGTGGTAAATTTTTTTTTGTCTTGAATGCCAAAAACAAAATTTCTCTACTTGGAAAGATAGTGGTCCATCAGC
>NW_015241438.1:0-605 GCF_001447785.1 Gekko japonicus | reverse complement strand
ATTAGAGTCCACGCACTTAACCACTGCAACAAACTGATTAAGAAGAGGCAATCAATTCAGCACGGTTTCCGCTTCAGAGGTGGGGACCCAACTTCCCTCCAGGGACCCAAGGCCAGGTGATGGGCATCTCAGCCCCACATTCTCACCCCGACATTCCCCAGCCCTCCTTCTACCTCATTCCCAACCCGCTGCTGGCAGCTGCAGGACTCACCCGGCACGTACACTGGGAGCAGAGGGGGTCTCCCGGGTCGGCAAAGGTCTGTCCGTTGCTAACAGTGATGCCGCTGTAAAAGCATCCTGCGTGATGCCAGGAGACAAAAACGAGCAGTTACTTCCAGCACTGGGGCTGGGCCATCTTGAAGGCACTGTGCTCTCTGCTCTAGGAGGCCTCTTTTAAGACGGGAAAAACATCCATCCGCGTGGATGAAAAAGTGGGCAGGCCTGGTTCTCCCCCTCCCCACCAAATCACCTGCTTGGGGCAGACAGCTGGAGACCCTTCATGGAGGAAAGAACCTTTTAGGGCATTTCTCATGGGGTTCTTTGTGCTTTCTCCTTCATTTGAGCTTAATAAGAGCACACCTGTTGGATCAGACCAGTGGTCTATC
>NW_015241437.1:0-605 GCF_001447785.1 Gekko japonicus | reverse complement strand
TCATAGAAGATAGTGGGATGACCTCTTCTGTCCACGGAGCTCCATATATGCCTTGGAACCTTAAGATAACTCAGATCTCTGCTTGGGGTATGCTGATAATAGAAATTCCAGATATCCTGAAGGCGTCTTACCATTTTATACATCTACTCCTATAACACCTTGTGCCTATCAATGCTAAAAGGGGTCAGGTGGGAACGGCCCCGTGGAGTTCTACTGCAGTGGACAGTTCCTTAGAGACTGTTGCCAGTTACTACAGGACAAGAATAGATGCAGAATTGAGAACACGTAATTGGCTTCCAGCCTCTGACAGGTAGTTACCCCTTGCTGTGCTCCACTGAGGGAAAGCTTGAAATCTGGCTTTGACTTCCACATCTTTCATATTTTATATGATTTATTCCCGTAATGACTTCTAAAGAAAAATATTGTTTAGGTCTGGGGAATGACAAGCTTGAGCAAAGTTTTACTCATGGTAGACGAAAATGCAATATTAAGGAGAATGCAATAGATGATATTGTCTGCCTGGCTCATTCTCCAGGAGTTGAATCTGTGGTTTTTCACATCACTCCTTGTTCTTTTGGCAGTTTCTTGTAAGGTTGCCATCCCAG
>NW_015241436.1:0-605 GCF_001447785.1 Gekko japonicus | reverse complement strand
TCCCTACTCAGAAGTGGCAACCCTAGGCCATGTACACCACATGAATAACTTAGTACAAGGATATTTAAAAGATCACTTCTTCTCCTATGGGCCTGCCCGTGCATTGAGATCATAATTGGAGGCCCCACTTTGCCCACCCCCATCAGATGTGAATGTGCAGTGAGCAAGCAGAGAGTCTTTTCTGCAATGGCCCCTACTACACCAATTGAGAGACATCTCTGGCCACCTCTCTTCAGCCCCCAAGTTAAGACAGTTTCACTCCTGGCGTGTATCTGAAGGAGGCGGCTTTGGGGTGTGCACGCTGTATTGTATTCTGACCGCTGCATCTTTTTGTGGTTTATTTGTAATATTTTGAAAGCCCTTGTATTTATAAAGCTTGTGAAGCAGTTAAAACTATAAGAGAGAAGAAAATAACAAAAAAGGATAGCTGTGGTATCAGGAAACCACCAAGATCAAACAACAGAAAGGATAACTTCCAGTCCTTAAGGCGAGCTGTACCCAGTCCACAAATGCCCAGTGGTACAGAAGCCTCTTCAGCTTTTTCAAAGAATGAAGGAAGGGCTGGGAAGGACAGAAGCTGTGGCTCAGTAGTAGAGCATCTGTTT
>NW_015241435.1:0-605 GCF_001447785.1 Gekko japonicus | reverse complement strand
CTGTGGTGCAGTCGTTGTTTCAGCCCCAGCTATAAAGTGTGCCCAAGGCCCCATGATTTGTGCTGCACCTGAGCATCCACAGCACAGCACTGCAGCCTCCAAACCCAATCAGATCCAGTAGAATGCTGTGCAACATTGCCTTGTTTCCCCATCCTTTGTCGCTCTGATAAGTTCACAAGCTCTGTAAACACCTAACCAGCCCAGAGTAATATGACCAAAGTAGGGATGGAGGAATGGGCCCATTTTGCCTCATTTTTTGCTTCTGTTTGTTGTTATCCTTTATGAGCCTTTTCACTTTCCACCCATTTTCACTGCTGGTGTTCCCACGTTCTGTCTTTTGTACCTATCCTATGCCAGTAGCACATAACTGCTGCAGTGCAATGTTTAAAATTGCCAATATTTTGCAATTTGCAAAAGTGCCAGAATTCACTACCGGTAAGCAGCAGAAAATGGAGCGATGCTAATTAGTGTTGCGTGAAAAGCAAAAACAAGCATTTTTGCACTGAAACAGTAGCTTTGCAAAATTCAGTTGCATCCCAAGACTAAGAGTCTATTTAATTGAACCTTTTGCCCACAGAGACTAGGATCTGGGAGACCCAGGTTCA
>NW_015241434.1:0-605 GCF_001447785.1 Gekko japonicus | reverse complement strand
ATCCTACCTGGAGGAGGGTGCTGGCAGGAGAATCATCGCTGAACGGCAGACAAAACGTGACGTCCTATGTTGGTATTTGTCTTGCGGACGTCGAGGGCATAGTGCCTGATAAAGGTGTTTGGCGTAGCCCACGTCGCAGCCTTACATATATCATGGAGTGGAACACCGCTGAGGAATGCAGTGGACGTTGCAAGGGACCGGGTAGAATGGGCCGTGAGTGGTCCAGGCAATGGCCGTTTCGCTAGAAGATAGCAGAACCGAATCAGGCCCACGATCCACTTGGATAGTCTTTGCGCCGTAATACGGGTACCGATCCTAGACGAAGCGTACGACACAAAGAGGTGAGGATCGCGCCTCGTCGGCCGCGTTCTGTTCAAGTAAAACAGGAGAGACCTCTTGACGTCCAAGTTATGCAAAAGACGGTCTTCATCCGTCGTAGGATTAGGAAAAAAATCTGGTAGAATAACCTCAGCCTGCAGATGGAATTCCGAAACTACTTTGGGTAAGAAAGTAATATCGGGCAAAAGACGGACCCCATCAGGAAGGATAGAGAGGTAAGGTGGATCATGTCGAAATGCCAGAAGTTCTCCAACTCTCCTGGCAGA
>NW_015241433.1:0-605 GCF_001447785.1 Gekko japonicus | reverse complement strand
CTTCCAAATTTTCAGAAATTTTACATCTCTAGATCCATGGGATATCTGCAAATTGCTTCCTGTTGGCTCCTTGAATGTGGACCCAGGAAGTGGCACAAAAGTCCAGAAGGTGAAGTCATGTTGGTTGTCCCAAGAGGTGGTTTTATGACCCACAACAGCCAATAAAGTGCCCTTTGGGGCTCCAAGAAAATGTGTGGACTTCCTCCAAGCACACTTCTATTGCAGTGGTTTGTCTTGATAATCCCTAAGCAAAAGGCACTCCACACTCTACAGTGGCATGAGCTATGGGGAGGCTGAACTCTTCCTATAGGCACTTGAAACCATCTTGTGGAGGGTGGTACCATGCTGCAAATGTAAGGGGGCAGTGGTAGACCTGGAGGGTGTCTTCCCATCTGTAAAGGACAATTTCTCTGCAGAACGCTTTAAGCTTTCCAGAAAAAACTTGTGAACATCTCGGCCACCACATACTATTTCAGCTAGTCTATGGCTTGCAGCCTGTGAGTTAGCTGCCCAGTGCACTAAGATCACATGTCTTCTGAGGCCAAATTCCTCTCCCCATTTGGGCCTTAGTCTGAAGGAAAACTCTTTGAAGAAGAAGAAGAAGA
>NW_015241432.1:0-605 GCF_001447785.1 Gekko japonicus | reverse complement strand
ATAGATACAAATATGCCTCCTAATCCCCCCCACACAACTTCCAATTTTTGGCAATCATATGGTAGCCGAATCCTTGTGTTGTTGTTCATTGCATCTTGAGCCCCTATGTCTTGAAGGTATTAACCTCTCCAACCTCAGAAATCAATATAATCAGTGAAGAATATCTTCTATCAGGAAATTTTGCCTGCATCTTTTGATGTTTCTTCAGGCCATTCCTTGTTAAAACTCATGAAAATACACATACAAAAGAGAGTTCAGTGAGCATGAAGGAAAAGGGAATTTTAAAGGAAGATGACAGTGGGGGGTTTTTTAAAGAAAAAAATGTATGTATGCCATGTCTTTTTATCATGGAAACCTGAGTGCCTTTCCCATCAGATTGGCAGTGAATTAGGCATTACTGCTCTGTTCAGTTGGTATCCAGGCATGAGCTCCTGTCTCCCTTCAAACAAAGATCCAGACCTCAGCAACCTTCAGAGTTGTGAGTTTGCCATCTTACTGTCTTGGGGATCTCAGCTAACGTTGCATCATTTCTTTTCACGCATGAATATTTGGCTCAGAAAATAGTTGAATTGAATTTTAACTGTGGCCCCGGTCACACGGGCCGG
>NW_015241431.1:0-605 GCF_001447785.1 Gekko japonicus | reverse complement strand
CCCCCCACTAATTTATCCCTATGCAGGGACATTGAGTCTGCCCTGATGTTTAATTGTCGGAAACAGGATTGCTCATGCTCAAGATAGCCCTCCGCAGGCAACAGTTGAGAGGAGGAACGAAGGAGAAAGAAACGTGAATTTCTGCAAAACCGCAGACCCAATTTGAATTCCCTGCTTGGTTTCTAAAACATTCACCTGCCGATGCTCCGTGTTGCTTCCAGAAGTCTGTGGGTTGTTCTTTTTTCTTTTCTTTGCAAGCTGCTTTTAAGCCGAAGCTGGTGCTGCTGTGCATAGATGTGCTCGGGCAGACAGTTTTGCTTTTGCAAACACTACACAGGCAAGCTCTGCCCTGGGAAATGTTTGAGGTATCCCAAGATTCTTAAATGTGGACAGTCTGTAAAAGTTACCAATGCCGACTCAACATTTGCGTGGTGCTCTGTACATAACATGGTGAGCAACTTCTTTCTGCTACTGGACTCCCTCTGCAAGGTGTTTCACCCCTGGTGTGCACAAATCTCCTTGGTGTCTGTGTCTGTTCAGCCAAAGGGGACTCTGAATCTGCAGACATAAGAAGAACCCTGCTGGCTCAGGCCAGTGGTCCATCT
>NW_015241430.1:0-605 GCF_001447785.1 Gekko japonicus | reverse complement strand
CATCTCCCGGATCCATCCCCAAAGTCTCCTGGTAACCCTAGGCACAAAAGATTGAGAGCAGAGATCAATTTACGAAACTGATCTTTACTGTCTTCCCACTACAGGCCCCTATACTGCATGAAAAGCAAGTTGGAGGGCAGGGACAGGCAATCCTCAGGAACAGTGCGCAGTTCTCCAGCAGGAAGGAAGAATAAATTAAAACTGTCATCCCCTTGCATGAGTAGAAATGCTTTCATTCATTCATATCCCATGGGTACCTAAAAAGACTTACAATACTTTTCTTCCCATGGGGATCTAACATGACTTTCAAAACAAAAAATATCATACAAGAAAAACAAATTGTCAGACAAACAGGATACATAAGTGAGAAGGGGAGGTTTCAAAAAGTCATGCTTATGGAACATGGACCTGGTATCTACCCCACAGTTTCTAGATTTCTTGCCTAGTGAACGACTATAAATGATATGCCCTCACAGAGACAAGAACTTGTTGCTCCAGAGATAGTGATTAACTTTTTTGACAAAATCTGGCTATCTAACAGTGCAATCCTTTGCAAAGTTACTCCAACCTAAGCCTAACGTGTTCAGACTGAAGTAATTCTGCAT
>NW_015241429.1:0-605 GCF_001447785.1 Gekko japonicus | reverse complement strand
GGACCATCCGGCCCTTTGCAAACACACCGCTGTGCAGCACAACAGACGTTCCCATAGTTCTCGCCCAGAAGTCAAACAGGCTGTCAGCTGCCAAGGGGGCGTCTTCACAGAGCTGGGGCACCAAGGCCAGCGTCCGAGGGGGGTGGCTCGCCAGCCTCCTCCTCAACCATCTCCCCCCACAAATTCCCTCCTGCTCAAGGCAGCTGCTTTATTGATTTAGCTTTGCTGGAATCCAGAGGCTGCAGCCGAGAGGGCTTTTCAGGAGGAAGGGGGCGTGAATGATGACGCCGTGTATATTGTGTGTGGGAGGGTAACATCAGTCTCTTTTTAACAGCCAAGCCAACCAGCAGCCCCCACTGCCACTTCATCCAGTGGCCTGGTGGCTCTAGAAGCAGGGAGATGTCCCACTTGAGCATCAGCGCCTTTTGGGCTCTGTCTGTAACATGCATGGGTTGGTATGTCATGCTATGCTTCAGCGCCTGTCCACCTTAACCATGACGCCCTCACTGGTGGGTGGGGCTAAACCTATCAGGGAGCCTGACCAACTCCCAGACCCCTGCCTGGAATGGTCTCTAAAAGGAGAAGAAGAAGAAGAGGTTGGATTT
>NW_015241428.1:0-605 GCF_001447785.1 Gekko japonicus | reverse complement strand
CCTCCCTATCTGGTAGGAATCGTGTACATGTGCATCAATAACCCACACATGTACTCAATTAATTTCATGCTGCACATCTCTCCCAATCAGTTCATAAAGTCAGTCTTTAAAAACATTTTTACTTGTGTGATTCAAAAGCCAAGATTCTCCCAAGAGTTAGGGGGGGGGGAACTCTGGAGACTAGGAAAACAAATACTTCAAGCAGGGCTCTACTACTTTTTGCTACACCAATCCTCACCAGGGAACTAATAATACTTTGTATTATCTTCTTGTAAGTAGGTTTCACAGCCATTTGCGGATTGGGAAGAACCGAGGAAACTCATCTGAGAAACAGAAGAAAAGAACAAATCCAGAAGAAGTAAAAACATTCCATTTTTAAAATGAGAAGATATATGGGCATTCTTTTAGCCTTGCCCACTGCCTGCGAAAGGGAACTGGCCTGGGCAAGATCTAGAGAAAAAGCCAGCCGGATCTAACCCTTTATAAGAACACAGCCTGAAAATTCATGGGGAAATAGTTCCTTCTGCATTTTGTTCTATGATCTGTCAGTAACATGCCAGATAACTGCTCCACTTCCTGTGCCCCTCCCCCATTATTATTTCATT
>NW_015241427.1:0-605 GCF_001447785.1 Gekko japonicus | reverse complement strand
TGCATCTTAACACACATTGAAACACTTTCTTAGGTTCAGTACGTTAACTGTATGACAAGAATTCAAGTTTGCCTACTACCACCCTCGAGTCTTGCTGTTTTGCAGAGATAATCCAGGGGTTAAAAGTGTTAGACTGCACTGGATTTCAGAGTGGGAAGCCCAAACTTAATGTCTTCCATAACCACAAAGTCCAGAATCACCCAGCAATCGTTATTCTCGGCCTACGCCTCATAGGGAAGAAGACTACGAAGCAAAAGAACAGACGGAAGTGCTATAGAAAATCTGGATTTTCCTTCTTTCGAGGTGTTCTGAGTAGCAAGCTTCTGGTTCCTAGACAGTTTCCCATTCCAGAACTGGCCAGGTTCCATCCTACATAGAAAATACTTCTGTCGGCTTGTGGGGATATAATTTTACATCAATCAAGACATGACTTCACATACCCCAATTCCCAACCCAATTAAAAACAGGCATTTACTGCAAGAATGCACTTTGTCTGTTCCGGACCTTTTAATTCACCTGGGAGGACGGATGGAAAGGCCACATGGGAATGTAAACAATAAGCACATTGTCAGAATGCTACTCCATCATTTCAGATTTAGGTCGGT
>NW_015241426.1:0-605 GCF_001447785.1 Gekko japonicus | reverse complement strand
TGGCGTGGCTAATTCTGTGTGTGATCGCATCCAAGGTTACACTTACAGCAGGACAGTTTACAGAAAGAAATGACTATATAGATATAAACACTGTCATCATTCATAACTTTGTGACTTTCACAACAGGTTGTTGGTTAATGAATGCTATATGGGGCTGCCTTTGAAGATAATCCAATGACAGAGTTCAAAATGCTTGTGCTTGCTTGGATGCGGACTTCTAGGTAGTTTTACATTGATTTTTAACTGGTAACTAACCTGCTTTTGGGTTGGGATTGGTATGGATCTGCTTCAAATTGACAGGGTGTGCACCATTTTTTTAAAAATTTGTATTTAGGTCACTGTATTCTCAGCATCTCTGACTTGAATGTCAATTCCCCTCATCTATCACACCAACCACCCCACCACACACTTTCTATTCCTTTTCCCAAACTTGCACTTCAGCTGCATATTAAAGAGAATGTGAACAATAATGCAATCCTAATCAGATTTGTTTTATATTCTAATAGTCAAATATGGGCTCATCTGTGGATACTTACAGCCATGGATTGGGTCCACACTGACTGAAAACAGATATTTCTACAAACTTGGGCACCTTTCCATGTTTG
>NW_015241425.1:0-605 GCF_001447785.1 Gekko japonicus | reverse complement strand
TGTCCTGATGAGATTGTTTTATAAAGAAGGAATATAATTTAGGTTGCATCCAGACATCCCCAGAGATTGTGCTATTGCTGTACTATAGCAATCTTTCACAAAGAGATTTTCCTGTGTAGACCAGACAGTCCTGTGTGGACAACACAGTAGTTAATGAATGCTGTAATGCAATCATTGCACAGTCTGCTACCTGATAAAAGGTTTTCTTACATTGTTCTATGCATGCATAAAATCTGGTAGGGTGGAAGGGTAGAGATTCTGCTAGTTTGGTAGCAGCAGCTGAGTAAGATTTGTGCTGAGTTTGTTTCTCCCCTGCTTGTGAATACTTAGCTTGGGTGTGGCCAGAGGTGTGAGTCCTTAGACATGAGTCAAGGAGCTAGGCCCAAAGGGCTCTTGGCCATTAGCTCTAAATCCGTAGCTCACAGCCTGGGACCTTTTTTAGGCAACCCAGTGTATCAGGACCAGTCCAGGACATGTTAATTTTCTTTGCTTTTGTCTATTTAAAATTGTTTTATTCCTTTAAATCGGTGGCTAAATGGTTAAATTGTATTGTGATATTTTTGTGCAGGCTACTAGATCAGATCAGATTTATTGTTACAGTCAAT
>NW_015241424.1:0-605 GCF_001447785.1 Gekko japonicus | reverse complement strand
ATGCTAAAAAGGGTTATGGGAACCAACTAGGAAGGAGACTATGGTCCCAGGCTGTTGCTTCAAAAGCTCCATTGAGAGTTGAGTGGAAAGAAGGCTCCATCTTAAATTATTTTGGTCACTTCAAAGTTGCCACGACTGAATATTGTACCGTTTGTCATGCAGCCTGATCAAAAAGGGCAGAGTTTCACTAATCTGTGCTTAGTTCCTGTTTCAGTACCGCCAGTCCCGCTGCTGCAGCTGGAGAAGTGCTGTACCCGGAACAACAGTGTGACATTGGCCTGGAGGATGCCCCCTTTTAGTCACAACCCAGTGGAGGGCTACATCTTGGAACTTGACGATGGAGACGGTGGCCAATTCCGAGTGAGACCGGTGTTCCTTGTTTGTTCCTTTGTTTTTGACTTTTGTGGACAAATGCCCGAGTAGCTGGGCCAGCTAAAAGTTATGTTCTATATTGAATGAAAAATAGATTGAACTCAGTCGTAAGCCAGCCCTGCGAAAGATTGCCTCATTATAGGAGAATCCCTAGAAGGAGGGTAGAAGGGCCACTTAGTGGAAATGGGTGCAGAAGGATAAGGAGGGCTAGCAGAATTAAACACAGGATCCCT
>NW_015241423.1:0-605 GCF_001447785.1 Gekko japonicus | reverse complement strand
TCCCTTAACAATAAGGAAACGGCCTCTTGGGTCTTGGATTGAATCCGAAACAGTAAAGGAATTATGTTTTGAAATTAAAATGAGCACGCCTCTAGCTTTAGAAGAGCCATAGGCTGGGAATTTATGCTGGAAGAAGGTTGATTTTAAAAACAAATTATTATCATTTTTTAGGTGTGTTTCAGAAAGAAATGCTATATCAGTTTTAATAGATTTGAGATGATCATGAATCCTTCTTGCTTTAATAACGTTATTAATGCCGTTACAGTTTAGAGATACTACATTAAGTTTTTCAGCCATTATCCAGGAGAAACGGGTGATTTATACCATTTAATGTCAGTAAGCTGAAAAACAGAGGTAAACAAGAAAAATCTGATAATATCCACATAAAACAGAGAGTAGTACGTGGCATTAAGAAGTGCATATGAATGAACCGACACAGAGGCCTCCACGGCTGAAGGAGGTGAGAAGAAAGGTCGAGAGATAGTAGAGTGACATGTAACTTAACTGAGTCATTTAATATCAAAAGTATCATAGTGCTATGTAAAACATCATGTTTGTAGTCTAGAGCAAATGTGACTGAAACATCAAGCAACAAACCCCGCCCC
>NW_015241422.1:0-605 GCF_001447785.1 Gekko japonicus | reverse complement strand
CATGCAGGTAATAAAAGATGGGTATTTTGTTTTGAAAATTTTATGAAATGTTTTATGTATACCTCAATTATATATCATAAATTGAAAAGCTCTATTGCTATTCTAGAATAAAATGAAATGGAGATGTAATCCCAAGGGTTTTGTGGATACCAGCATAAAATGTTTAAAGAGTACTACGTTGTGAACTTAGGAAGAAAATAAAAATGATTAAATGCTTAATAATTTGCAGAGAGGTAGGTCACAAGGGGTGACTCATAATGTCATGCGTTATGAGCACAAAACATGCTGCCCTGTTCACTCATTTGTTTCCAACAGGATTTTCCAAGTGGAGGTGATGCCAGTGTTAAGGTATCCCGGAGATCATGCCCAAGGATGCACTGACAAAACAGAGCAAAACACAGGTGAGAAGGAGAAGCCAGCACCTCTTCTGTTACAGGTAAGCACGACGGTGCCTGTTCAAACAGTGCCCCAGCACCAGGAGGTGGCAGAGAGAGGAGCGGCATGGGAGGGGAGTGGTGGGCAGACGCAAGGCAGGCTGCCGTTACAACGTTATTTGTAACGCCTCAGTCGACCAGCTTTTGCACTGAAAGCCTCAATTCCCCACA
>NW_015241421.1:0-605 GCF_001447785.1 Gekko japonicus | reverse complement strand
ATGGCAGCTATTGAATACATTACAACCACTCAACCAGAAACCTATCATTTCCCACAGAGATGTCAATTCCATTCATATTAAGTATATTCATTTCTCCAAATCCTCTTCCCATAATGATCATCTCCCACAAAGGTTTCAGACCCTGGTATACTATAGCTCAGGCGAGGAAATATAGTGATGGCAAGATGGGGCAGGGAAACAAAGAAGGCTTTTAAAGGGGTTCCACATCCAAAGATGTCTGCCCATCTCACCCTCCCAATAGAGGGGAGGGAAGGATTGTGCTTTACCTCAGCCGGACGAGCACTTGAAAACTGCAAAAAAAGGAACAGGAAATTCTGCAGTGGGCACAGACTCCCTAAATTTCATGCGACTCCACTGCTACGCCACAGCCCCCAAGCTATTTACCATTCAGCCTTGAAAATGTAAAAGGAATTCAAGTGAAGGGCTGTAATCTCTGCCTACTAAGGCCACCAGTTCCTGAGTGTGGCAGCAGATGAATTACGTGAAATGACACCCTTCTTGTCTTGTATGTCAGGGAATAAGTTATGAAACAAAGACTGATGTTCGCCTGTTTAAAACAGTTCTATCCCACCTCTCTCCTAAAG
>NW_015241420.1:0-605 GCF_001447785.1 Gekko japonicus | reverse complement strand
AAAAAAAAAAAGCTGAGACAAATTGTAGGATAAGGAAGGTGCCCGTCAGGCAAATGACTGAATGTCTGTAGACATGACGGGGCACAAACATTGATGATAATGATTCGGGAGGTAGCAACTTGCAGGATCGAGTCTTCAGGCAGCTTTGGCCCTCAGGGTAGGCAACTGGCTGTCCAAGGACTAAGTTGGGCTCTCAGAGCAATTCTGACTGGCCCCTGGCTGCCTGTCCAAAGGTGTGCTAAACAGTTTTGCCCACAGTTTCACTAATAAGAGATATGTTTTCAGTTTGTGAGCAACAGAGACATATTTCTGGGTCTTGGCCTTCCATCTAACTTGGCCTGGAGCAGCTGGCCATATCTACTATATAGTAAACAAAACCAGGCCAATTCTGTAGTTATATTTTAAATTAGGATTAAATGAAGGGACTGGACTTTTGCCGGCTTTTTAGAAACGCTGTTGGATAAAGGCATCCGTTACAAATATCAAGCCAAAAAAATTGTTTATTCAGGCTAAAGGCATGAAATCCTAATAATATACTCCAGGCATGAAATCCTAATAACATACTCCAACTGTCCATGTTTTCTAGGCACTGTCCCAACTTTCTG
>NW_015241419.1:0-605 GCF_001447785.1 Gekko japonicus | reverse complement strand
CCATGTAAGGTTTATATTAATTGCTCGTAGTGCCTCAATTGGGTATTAACTCATTGTTCTCGTTCAATAAAATTTCATAGGTTGCCCCTCCCCTCACAATTTCTCACAGTGATATCCAAACTTTCCTTGAGGGACCTCAGGGCAGTATGCATAAATACACCCCATTTTATTCTTCCCAACAAGCCTGTGAGGTAATTCTTTCTAAGTGACAGTGACTGGATCAAAGTCCTCTTTCTCCCTTACACAAACCCAAATCCATGTCATATCATTCTATTAGGGCCAGGAACCACAAATTACACAAAACACTGTGCAAGCTTTCAAGATCAACAGAACTCTTGATCAGTCTAAATGTTACTCTTTTTTGTTTTGTTTTGGGTTTTTTGGGGGGAGAGAAAAGGCTAATTTTTCAGGTCATGTTCTTAAAACCTCCATGCCAGCCTTTGGTGTGATATGCTGTTCAGGCTTGTCATTTTGAGATGCTGTTGGTGTTAGATTAAAGCACTTGCACCTTGGGACAAAGAACTAAACAGCATAGGGTCATCACACTGGGAAATCCAGCAAAGTCCAGATGTCACTCAAAAACCCAGGCAAGAATCACAGTTCTC
>NW_015241418.1:0-605 GCF_001447785.1 Gekko japonicus | reverse complement strand
TTCTACGAAATGACCCCTGTAGAGGAGTAAAGCAAAATGATTGGAATTGACCACCATTTCTAACAAACCTTTTGCAAAGAGAGAAAAGAAAAATAATACCCAAATTCAAATATTTTAGTTGTACTTTCAAAAACAGCAAGGGAGGGAGGGAGACGGCCAATCATCCGATTGTTTGGACCCAACGGCACACAAAAGTGAGTATGGCTTAAGAGAGTTTAAGATAACCCAGCTATATTACATGAAAATGACTCTAGTTTAGTCAAATTCTGTGTATTGTACGAGGAGGGAAAAACACCATTAGAAGAGATAAAATGCTCACAATACCTTATCTGCTGCCGTTCTGAAATACCTCAAGGCAGTCGCATTATCCTGAGCCACTGCAGTGCTTCCTTCTAAATACATCTAGACCGTAATAAAAAAAGGGGGATGTTTCTTTAGGTAATAGCAGAGACACAGATGAGGGGGAAATATGTATTGACTTTATTACGTTTCTGTCCCACTTTTATGACAATTGTCTTCAAAGTGGGCTCACAGCAGGAGAGACCAGCACTGCTCACTGGCAGGAGAAAGCAACAAACTAAGGCTGAATCTGCATTTGTCTTTCC
>NW_015241417.1:0-605 GCF_001447785.1 Gekko japonicus | reverse complement strand
ACCACAAGACGGACCTCTCATGTCCCAAATGCCCGGTTATACAAACAAGATCTGTAAACGAGTGAGAAACCACAGAGAGGATGCATTGGGGGGCACCACATCAGCCCCACGGACACAGAGGCCCACGTTTTTAAAGTAACCCTCGTTCGAATGATCTTCGTATTGAAGAGACGGAATTTCGTATTGAAGAGACGGAATCGGGGCTGCGGAAAGACGAAAGCAGGAAAGGGAGGCTACCTGCCGGCAGCCGGAGAGACGGCGCCACGGTATAAGGGAACAGAGATGGTGGCGAGGCCAAAGAACTTGCGCTTGCATGCCCAAAAACACCCACGGATTGATCCATGCCCACGGCCCCAGGGCTAAAATGAAAGACTCCGGCATCACGCCCCAAAGGTGTAAAAAGGTACCTTGCAGGGGCATCCCAGTGTCATTGGCAGGGGGGTCAGAAGGGTGACCCTGAGGATCATAAGACTTGTGGGGGAGGGGGTGTTAAGCCCCCAAAGGTTTCAGGCACCCCCTTGCATCCACAGGGGGGAGGGGGCTGTCTCAGTAACCACACAGCTGACGACCAGAGTCCAGCAACCCTCAAATCCAGGCCCCCCCCC
>NW_015241416.1:0-605 GCF_001447785.1 Gekko japonicus | reverse complement strand
CATGTGTTACTCCTCCCTGGCTGGGATTCTAAACCACAGTGTAGTCTGAAATCTCAGCTCACGGGGAATAAATAGACTCTGGTTATCCAGGCATCTGCATGTATACAGAGGAATCAGAGTTTGCTTCAGAACAGCGTGTGCCCTGCAAGGAGGAGGAACGCGAACAAAAACGGTGACGAGATGTCTTTCTGCACAAACCTTGACTCAACAGGAACTTGCTACGATTCTGAAAGCAGCCTGTGTGTGTGTGTTTAAGCAACTCCTGAGCCACATTTAAACCAGGCTCCACGCAGGCATGCTGAGATCGGAGTCCTGCCTGGCCTTGTCCTTCATGAAAGCACCGCTGACTGCCGGTAGCGGGGGAGTGTCCCCCTTCATTGCATTATGTTCCCAGAGAAACCAAGGACTCGCCAGCCTCTAACACCTGGTCTCTCAGATATCAGGACCGCCTCTTTCAGGGTACAAGGGAGAAATGAGGCAGTCCAGGCCTGGTGATTTATGGGAACCTGAGGGTTTAATTCTCAAAAATGTCCCTGTGAAGATGGGCAGGCAAGGGTACCTAAGTTTTGGCCATTGCAGCATCCACAGCTGAGCAGTGCAGGAAT
>NW_015241415.1:0-605 GCF_001447785.1 Gekko japonicus | reverse complement strand
GACTCTACAGCTTAGAGGGAACATTGTAAATGTGGAAGAAGAATTCAGGCAATACTACTTTTGAGAATATCGTCTCAAATATTTAAAATAATCATGTTTTTGTTTACGGTATACCATGGACTACAAAGTAAATCTTGATTCGAATGGTTACATTTATTCGAGAGTGTTTATTTTATGTTCCAATATGTTATTTTAAAAATAATTGCTGATAGTTGGAATAATAGTGTGTGAGCAATAAAAAGTGATCTCACCATAGCTAGTATGTATTCACAGTTGCCATCAAAAACAAAGCGCTGTCCATCAAAAGTGGTGATATGACCTTCCCCATAGAGGCTGCATGTTGAGGAGCACCGGGATTTCTGGAAGCATTTCCATTTTCCTCTTGTGCAGGTGCTAGTGAGGAGCAGAGAACTGATCAGGAAGGCTTCAAATGCATATAAAGTTAACACAACAGTAATGTGTAAAAATCCTGGATTTCTTCACATGGCATTAATTTCATTTCCTGAAGTCTCATATTCAGCCTAGCTGCATTTCAGTAGTTATGCATCCTATGGCAATTAAGTGAATTTTCAGGGCCAGCATTTTTAAGGCTTGGTAGTAACTGT
>NW_015241414.1:0-605 GCF_001447785.1 Gekko japonicus | reverse complement strand
AGATTGGAAGTGGATTGTTCTAAATCATTATCTAAGACCCCGAGCAGCTCTCATGGAAGTTAATATATAAGTACTGCTATGCAGAAAGACAGCTTTCTTTGCTGGGGAATTTCTGTTCTAGAAAGACAGATGGAATCAAGAAGCGCAACTGGTGTAAACTGACAAATCCAATAAAATCAGTGAAACTAGAACAGAGGGAGGAACTAAGGAAGATCATGTTAGCTAGCAGCAGCTGAACAACATTTTGCTGAGTTTGTTTTTCTCTCTGCATAAGGATTTGGTGTGCCCAAAACTGTGAGCCAAAGTCTCTTAGCCTGATGGTTGCAACCTTAAACTGAGCAGAAGGTAAGACAGCAAAGAGAGACCTGGTTGGCACTAAGAAGCCTTCTCCTTCCTTTCCTTGTTTGTTTCTATTATATTTTCCCCCTGTATTGTTAGCTACTATTGGTTTCCATTGAGGACAAATGTGGGATATAAATGCATACATAAATTCAAAAATACCCCATCGTTGTTAAGGAAAATGTAAAGTGTCTCTCTGATGTACTGAACTTGTGATGGTAAACATCTGACAGTGATTATCTTATTGATGTAATGGCTTGGAATGT
>NW_015241413.1:0-605 GCF_001447785.1 Gekko japonicus | reverse complement strand
CCCTCCCTCCCTCCCTCTCTCTGCCTTCCCTCCTAAATCCTCAGTCCCATCTTTTTAATATCACATTTTTCTCTGGGTGCCTTCCGAATATCCCAGCTATGTCACCAAGTACATGTCCTCCCTAACTGTCAATTGGCTTCTAGATCACACTAGCCCTCTTACAGGGTATCAGTATGTATGGGGGAAAGTTCACATCAACTACCTGGACTATCCTTTGGATAATTAAATCGGCCTCCAATAGTACAAATGCATGTGTTTGTTGAAGAGCCAATTGCAGAATCTAAGGCCATTTCTTCTACTAACAGATGTTGGTCCAGATGTCACCTTCCCTCCTTCTCTTACGCAGAAATCAAATATGATGATCCCAGTGTAGTTACAGACCCAATCACAGATATGTTGAGGGGGGGATGAGATATGAAACCGTTTATCCTGCTATAAGCTTGTCAATATAGATGCTAATGGAACCGCAGCCTGAAGTTTGGAAAATAATGAAAAAGGACTCCCGGATGGCAGTTTCCTTCTATGGAAATGTATTGGAGAAAACAGGTAGAGGATAATGCTAATGAAGACTTCAATGTTCTTTAAAATAATTTTGTTGGGGGGGG
>NW_015241412.1:0-606 GCF_001447785.1 Gekko japonicus | reverse complement strand
AGACGCCAATGTTGGATCAGGCCAAAGCTGGGACTGAGAATTTATATTCAGGGGACTTAAAAAAAATGCTTTTGTGTGTTTGTTTTTTAAAGGTGCAGACATTTCATTGCTCGATAAAGAGGGCCTGACGGCACTGAGCTGGGCCTGCCTAAAAGGACACAAAAGTGTGGTTCAATGTTTGGTTGAAAAAAATGCCACAATAGACCAGACGGACAAGAATGGAAGAACACCCTTGGATCTAGCGGCTTTCTACGGAGACTCAGATATTGTAAGTCAGGTTGAATACTGAGCTCGCTGTAAGCTTTCCCTGTCTGATACCAGGCTAGAGCACTAGGGTCTCTTCCGTTCGAATGTTAATGAAGCAAATTCAAGCAGCCTTTATTCCGTGCATTTGAGGATAGTAGTGGGCGTGTTTAATCAAGAAAATATGTGCCCCCTTTTTCCTTTGAACATCAAGGAGACCTCTACAATTGGATCTGTTCACTTCACTGCATAGGAAGTATTTGTAGGGGAACCACAGAAGTCTTTTGACTCTGTCCTGTTTCCACTGAACTTACACAGCCTGATAGTAGATCATACTGTCCAATAAAGCTTCCATAATGAAAC
>NW_015241411.1:0-605 GCF_001447785.1 Gekko japonicus | reverse complement strand
CTCTTGCTGTAATAAATTAGATCGATCGCATGGTTCTCCCTCCCCCATCTCACAACGACCCTCCGTGGTAGACTAGGCTGAGGAAACATGATGGCCTCCAGGCCAGCCAGGCAGGGAGCTCCAGGACACTGAGTGGATGGGAACTCAGAGAGTTGCCCCACTCTAGTCGTTAACAGCGCCCTGGATCTCTCCGCATGTGTGCTCTTGCAGTGCCATATCCGTCAGAAGTGAAAAGTAAAGTCCTGGAACCACCGGCCTAGCCAAGAGCCACGAAGGGAAAGATGAAAGCCAGCAAGCGCAAGCCCTCCCCGGGGAGGTTGAGACAAAGCAGACGTTGTACCCGAATCCCCGGGACAGAGGGGGAGGGGGAGGCCAAAAGCAGAGCCTGCCTCCGCAGCCAGATGTTTTCAACACAGACTCTGTCCGCCAGCTGTGCATTAAATCAACCCCAACCCACAGCTGAACCATGCTAAACTATTAATGTAGACAAGCCCTCCGCGGGACCATCCCGCGGGAAGGTGTCATTAAGAAGGAGAGATGGCCGGCGAGCCCAACCCGGAGCCCTTGCCGTGGTGGGAGGAGAGACAAACACGGCTGCCAGAAGA
>NW_015241410.1:0-605 GCF_001447785.1 Gekko japonicus | reverse complement strand
TGCAGTGAAAATCAGACTTGGCAACCCTAAGAGGCAGGCAATGCCAGACCACCTCTGCTCATCTGTAGCTTGGAAAGTCCCATGGGGGTCACCATGTGTCGGCTGTGATTTGACAGTGGTTTATCCTCCTCATCCTCAAATCATCACAAGTAAACTATGATTTGTTAATGAGGAGCTTGTATCCAAAAAGTCCTCAATGTCAGTGTGGAGCACAAAGTCCGGGCTGGAGGGGAAGCGTGCAGCCCAACGTTTTCTTGATGGTTCACATTATGAGCAAATTCTGGCTTGTTCCCAGTGTCCGAGTAACTGGTCTGAAGCGTGCACACTGAGAGGGCCATTTGTGTGTTGCCAGGAATAAATTAAGCAATTAATAGCGCCTGTGGATATTTTCGGCTCCACCCCCGCACTCCACATACCCACCGAGGAGGCTGCCTGCTCAGCGTGATTTACAGATTTTCGCCTTTGAATCACCCTCAGCTGCGGGTGGGTAATGTTGGCACGTTTGTTGGTGTTCCATCACTCCTGCTGCAGAGTTGTAGCAGAACTAGCTGCTCCCTAAGGAGGCTGCCCATTGCCCCTCTGAATGAGGGTTTTTTGTTGTTGTT
>NW_015241409.1:0-605 GCF_001447785.1 Gekko japonicus | reverse complement strand
CCACTGGGTCTGATCCAGCAGGGCTCTTAGGTTCGTATGCTTTCCAGCACCCAGGCGGCAAACGACCTGTGCCCTGGCAGGCATGCCCTGGCACACGGAGAGAAAGCCCCCTCCATCCCCACCTGCACACCCAAGCCCGGCTTCCCCCACAACGGGGCGGGGGGGACACATCACCCCGGCCCGCCGCCGCCTACACTCACCAGATCCAGCCGTGCCGAAGAGAAGGGAAAGGCTCGGAAGGAAGAAATTGAACTGGGAAAGCCGCAGTCCTTCGAGGGCTCCCGCGGGCTGTAGGGACCCTACGCCTGTGGGGAAGAGGAAGTCCTACAACGCTGGGAAAGGGGCGAGGCTTCCCCGAGTCCTCCCCTCCGCCAGAGACCCTGCCAGCGTCAGCAGGACGAGAGCTGGTGAAAGTGAAAGCAGAGCCTCCAGCATACTGCGGAGGAACAAAGCCGGCGGAGGAGCTCTGAGGTTCTGTCTTTGAAGGAAGCCGCAAAATTTGTCACAGCTGAAAACGAAAATTCTAATATTTTGCGACCTCATATTCAGTGAGGTCAGATTCTGAACCACCTTAAATAATAGTGCCGGACCCGAACTCACAGATG
>NW_015241408.1:0-605 GCF_001447785.1 Gekko japonicus | reverse complement strand
GTAGTAAAAGCTCACAAAGGCTTTATTGTCAAGGGTATTGTTAAGGCATTGGAAGGGTTAGCTGCTAATGCCAGATTTCACCAAGGACATGTCTCTAATCCAGTGATTAAGCCCCAACTCATAGTTTGCATGGAAGGCGGCTTCCCGGTGATTGTAGCAGCCATTGGTCCTCAAAGTAGCAGCCTCCAGCCAAGTCTTGAGATCCCTGTTTCACCCCTCTCATCAGCTTCGAGCTAAGAGATTTGCCACCACAACTACTCATTTGCCTTCATGACAGCACAGTACCTCACTGTTTTTGCTAGAGGTGACAAGGCAGTTGCACTTGGACAGGGATTTCCTTGTTCTCCTAGAAGAAAAACAGCATGATACTGCGCTGCTACAAGGGTGAGTGACAGCTGTCTTCTACTTGAGAAGAAAATTGAAAGGAGGATTTTGAGCCTTGGCTCTCTATAGCTACTTTCAAGGTCAGCTGCCAGTAGATTTGTTGGGAAGCATTTTGTTTCATATGATGCTGTACTGCCCCTGCAGGATTTATAGCAAGCAGTTGTATTAAGAGCAGAAAATAAGTTCTTTACCTTTAAAGGAATGCATGATGGGAAATGTAG
>NW_015241407.1:0-605 GCF_001447785.1 Gekko japonicus | reverse complement strand
TTCAATATAAGACAGCTTCATATGTTCAATATGTTCATATCACTGGGACATTTGGGGCTGGAGAGTGTACTTTGTAAGTCAGGCACACCTGTCATTCCCAATTCTTGATCTGGGGATTGTGACAACCCCTGTGTTGATCATTTCTGGTTCAAACAGTTGAGTGCATTCCTCATAGGAAGCTAGACACATTCCTTTAAATCATCTAATACAGCAGGAGCCAAGGTAACCCCACCCATTCCCTGTTCCCCACACTGGTCCTCTCACCCACTCCTTCCTTGCCTTGCTGGAGCAAACAGTTCCTAGATGAGCTGCATGGCATGTGACAGAAAGGACAGGCAATGGAGCCAGGGAGGGGATGGCCAGCAGAAGCTATGGCTGCCTTGTCTCCAGCTCCTCCCTGTGATATAAAGGTGTGTATCTCATTCCACCTTGTGGGGGCAGAGTAGTGGCTGCAGTACAAAAGCTAATGGAGCTGGTGGCATCCTAGGGAGCACCAGGTTGTTGTTGTTGTCATCTCAAGATTGTTTTTGCTTTGGTGATGCCATTGTTGGGAACGTTGCTATTTAGAAGTGCCCAACATTAATGTAAGACACGTGATAAGAAGA
>NW_015241406.1:0-605 GCF_001447785.1 Gekko japonicus | reverse complement strand
GAACTTCTGTATTCAGATGTACATTTGATGCCTGTCCTGACAGATAAGAGAAAGCTATGGATCAGGATGACATTTCTTTCTGGAATGTTTTTGAAAGACATCAATATACTTCTTTGACTTTGTCACTTTTTAATTTTTTAAAAAAAATTATCTTTTTTTGCAATTTGATAGGCCTGGCTATATTTAGACTTTTTTACATTCATCCTTGCAAACCTTCAAAGACAATAAAATTGCCAGCCAACTAAAATAAAGAATATTTAAAAGATTAATGCAGGATAGCACAGCAGTTGCATAACATAATGTACGTGAAAAGTTTTATGTCTTATTCAGTGAAAGGATTAGAACAAGGACAGAGAACGACAGAAAATTAATCTGTTCTCCTGATTATGTCTGTATTAAGAAAAGGAATAGTTACTGAAAACATATTATTCATATAATAGAAAGCCTAAAAGCCCAGAGGCAAAAGGACATCATATCAGCTCAGGACTCCTGATACTGGTGCATGGGGAATTCTTATGCCAAGAATACCCAATGTGGTGCCCGCGGGTGCCATGGTTCTTGCCTACACTTTTCCAAGTGCCCACCAAGTGTTTTAGAAAGTGGGT
>NW_015241405.1:0-605 GCF_001447785.1 Gekko japonicus | reverse complement strand
GAGTTTAGAATGGCATATATTTTTCTCTTCTCACAAGTTCCATGAGATAGGCTGAGAGAGACATTGGCTGATCCAAGGCTAACCAGTGAGCTTTGTGTTCTGACTGATGATTTGAACTTTGAACTCACTAGTATTGATCAGATACTCTCACCATTACTTTACATATCTGGCAAGTGTCAGGTAGTGGAAAATAGCCCAAGAAGCCAAAAGTAACCCTATGACTTCTGTCTAGTGACTAAAAATTAATGGACATACAATCCACCTGAAAAGTCCCCAAATATATTCTTATTTTATTAATGAGAGATTGGTAAATCAAAACAAAATTGTATTGCACTGCTAGCAGAGAAATGTCTGACAAAATGGAAAGAGCTGGTGTGATGGTATGGAATCTTCCACAATATTACAAATGCTCATGGAACACAATTCTCAGAATATTTACAATCCCATGACTGTGAAAGACGTAGTCAGTTTGTTTAGAATTAAAACTTCACACTGCTTTTGTAGTGAGAGTTTGAATAACTACAACAGGAGGCCTGGAAAGAATCCAGGAAGTTGGAAGCTAAGGGGCAGAACACCAAGCACAAGAGGCCAGAAGAAAAGTTCAG
>NW_015241404.1:0-605 GCF_001447785.1 Gekko japonicus | reverse complement strand
GAGAAGACAGGAGGGGGACGCGTACACGCTATCATCTCATGCAGGTAGACATCTTTGAGGAACCGGCACTAAAGAAGGAGGGCGGGAGAAGGGAGAACCTGTCAGATATCTCCAAACTGCTTTCCCAGCAAGAATTTTCAAGGGCAAGGAGACGTCAAGACTGCAGCCCGCTTTACACAAAGACAGGGGGATGTCTTTGTTTCTGGATTGTACCATTTCAGGTGGAGGAGTGTGGGCTTGGGGGCTCAGGAGAGTCACACGCTTCCTGACTTAATACTGCTGGGGAGAGCCTCCTTCTGACCGCTTGGGTCATTTTTCGGTTCCTCCGCCTCGGCAGGAAAGCCCTCAACCCGGAGCTCTCTCACCGGGCTCCCGAACCGAAGTGGCACGATCCAGGGACCATCTCACCACCTCGCCTTCTGCACGCAGACAGGCGCACGCTGGGAGTCCAGGCCAATGCCTGGCCAGTTGAGCAAAGGAAAAGCCACGGCCACACTCACCCTTCTTCCTGCCACGTTTCATGCTGACCTTCTTCCTCTTCTTCTTCTGGGGGCTCAGATCCTGAAAGGCAGACAAGCGACAAGAGGCATGAAAGGCCTTGCGGG
>NW_015241403.1:0-605 GCF_001447785.1 Gekko japonicus | reverse complement strand
TAAGGCAGCTTCATGTGTTCATGACTTCAAGGAGTGCCTTGTCCTTGTAACTCCAGTTGTAGGGATGGAGTTGAGGTTTCTGGTGTGTTTGTATCTGGACTAGCTGCAACAGCGTACCAACAATGGAAATGCAACACCACCATGAATTCATGATGCCTGCATAGCTTCCAGCAGTATAACAGGGCTTAGTGCACCCAGCAGATGCAAGTCAGAGATACAGTAATGCTTGAACAGAGTGAGCTGTGAACCAGGAAGATCTCTGCCTCAAATCCTCCCATGAACTTAGAGGGTAGCCTTTGGCAAACCACCGTGTAGCCTGTAAGCTAACTGACGATCAGTGTAACTCCATCAACACTGGTGTCCAAGTGGCTACCTCATTAAACCAGTTGATTCCCAGGTCGGAGAGGGCTGAAATACACATTATGCAAGACACAAGTCTGATCACGGATTCCTGACCTGACTCTTAGTCATATGTTCACAAGGGGACTATCCTTGGAAAAATCTCTTCATTCTGCACAGCTCCAAATCTTGTGAGGGGGAAGAAGGGGCTTCATGCTTCCCTCCTGTACTTTTTTAACCAGCAGAAACAGTAGCGGAGGGGGGGG
>NW_015241402.1:0-605 GCF_001447785.1 Gekko japonicus | reverse complement strand
AAATGGTAGAGCATATGCACATGTGTGCACCCAAGAAACATCCTCCAAAAAGTCAAAGTTGTTATTTTTTTTTTATCATTTGCTCTATGGTTGATGCACAACGTCAATCTGAACGGTCAACCACGGAAGAAGCGCACACAGAGGCTGGATCACAGAGGGTAAGAGTATGATCGAAAATCTCCGTCACCAAATGCGATGGAGTTATTAGTGGCAGGCCCAAACTGTGCCAATCTGCCAGTCTGACCACAGTCATGGAAGGCAATTTACAAAATAGAAAATAGATTTTATTTGATTTATACCCCATTCTGTCTTGTGGGCTCAAAGCAACTCCGTGGCAATTTCTCTAAAAATGCGACCACTTCTGTCCCCGAGGGGCTCACAATCAGGGAATTAAATGGTCTGGAGGATAAATGAAGCTAAAATGAAGTAACAATGTCATTTTTTAGAATGGGGGAGGGAAAACAAAGCACACTTACTTGGCTTAAAAAGAAAAGAATATGCTCATTCTGTGGCAGATATAACTCGTCCCAAGAGCCAAAAAGGTGAGTTTTTTTCTGCAAGAATAAATAGAACTACTGCAATCATGCAAACAATGATTGTAATAA
>NW_015241401.1:0-605 GCF_001447785.1 Gekko japonicus | reverse complement strand
TTTTGAGTTCTCCAGAACTCTTCATCAGTTTGGATGTGTGGAAGGGGGGGATTGGTTGAGGGCATGACCTCAAGATCTTGCACTAGCAAGACAAGATCAGGGCGTGAAATTTACACACACACAGACACAGTATCCTCATTGTTCTTCCTAGCTCTTTTACTTTACCTTACAGCTTTCCCCCCCCGGGAGCTAAACATGCTTCATGCTCAAGAGACCCTCTAAAATCGGGAAAACCGAAACAGGGACTCTGAAAGAAGATACTCCAGTTGGCTGTCCTGACTGACAGATCCCTCCTTCTTCTTGAAGGTTTTGCCCCCCTTTTCACAACTATTTGCCTGGACTTAAGAGTCTCATGGGTCGGACCCGGTGGAGAAGATCTCTGTTCCTCACACTAGCGGATCAACCCCTAAACGCCTAGATAGCCAAGGAGTGGATAGCTGCTTTGTTTGACCCTTCTAAATCCTGGCTCCAGCCTGCCAGTCCTACAGCCCTGCTACGAACTGCACGGAAGAGAGCCAGGGTACCAAAGTCAACCCTTGCCATTTGAATTCACCCTTTTTGTGCAACCCTGGAGAGCGACAACAAGGTCAGGCCAGAGATAGCAG
>NW_015241400.1:0-606 GCF_001447785.1 Gekko japonicus | reverse complement strand
TTTCCCAACCCCTGCAGTAAGCTTTTTTTGTGGCCCCTTTTGAGTTTGGGAACGTCTGTTGTAGGACGTTCCCCCAGCGCAACTGAGAGAATGGTTTTGTGCTCTGCGGAGCAACCGAGTCGTTTAATAGGAGCTGCTCTGAGTCGCTCCGGCACCGAGGAGGGGCGTCTGCTCCCCCTCCGCTCTTAACAAATGTCAGATCGCTGGCGTTGGTTTGAGACAGAGACAATGATCGCAGCTCTTTTCCGCGGCAGGGAGCCAACTTCGCACAAGGAACCGGGCGGCTGAAAGAACAGTTTTACTCACAAGCGGTTTGCAAGGGCGGGAGGAGCTGGGGGTTTTTCCTTTTGTCACTCGAAATTTTTAAAAGCTCTGTAAAAATGCACGAGAAGTAAGTCTTTCTGGAAGGTTCTTAAGCCTTTCGGCCTGTGTTGACTTGGGAGTAATTCGCACTGAATTGAACAAGACTGTCCCCCCAAGGAAGCGTGCAAAGGATTGCCTGTTGTGTTGTGGATCAGACCAGCGAGGGTCCATCTAGTCCAGCATCCTGTCTTACACAGGGTCCAACCAGTTCTTTGGGAGGGCCAACAATAGGGCAGAGAGGCC
>NW_015241399.1:0-605 GCF_001447785.1 Gekko japonicus | reverse complement strand
TCTTCTTCGTCTTCTTCTGCAGATGTCTGTAGAAATAACAATGGCAAGGGTGGTTGTTTTGGTGCAACTTCTGGCCTGACCTTCTTGGATAAAGAAAGAAAATGGCCACTTTTAATTTGAGTTTCTGCATGTTCACACTGGGAGAGGTTGCTTGGGCGTCCTTCTCTGCCTCTGATCAATTCCACTCAAGGGCAAAACATGTGGGGAGAGGTAGGTATTTCCTACCATCCAAATCTTCTCTTTTAGCACTCAACGCACTCAGAGGGAGGGGTGTTCGGTCGCCATACTCGGCGACCCCACTTCCTGCCGCTGCTTCCTGCTGCAGCTGCCGAGTGCCCCTTCTTGTCCCAGGCTCATTTCCTTTCTGTTCCCCTCCGATGCAGGGGTGGGTTCAAACACTGAAACAGCTCTGGAACAAGCTGGGCCAAGTGGGTCCTTATGAATTTCAACGGAGATAAATAAGTTCTGTATTGAGGTAGGAAAAATCAAAGGCATAATTATATGATGGGGGAGACTACGTTATGGCACTGGTACTCGTGAAAAGAATCCAGAGGTCTTAGTAGACTGTACACCAAATATGAGTCAGCAGTGTGATGCGGCAGCTA
>NW_015241398.1:0-605 GCF_001447785.1 Gekko japonicus | reverse complement strand
ATCCCCCCCGAAATGACCTCTGGGAATGGGACAGTATCAACAATGCAGAGTTCGTTGGAGCACCTTCCAATTTGCAGTCCAGAAGGAGGAATTTTAGCAACAAGATCATAACTAATGAAGAGTTTGCCAAGACCTGGATCTAGAGACAAGTGTGGAATCGCTACGCTAAACTGAAGATCTTAAGAACCTGGAGGAAAACATGAGAAAACCTGATGCATAAAGATGCTGAGATCATATTGGAAATTTGGGACACTTTTTGCCAAGAGCTGTAAGAAAGCTTTAGCTGTTTTCAAGCAATGCCTAACAGTAGGAGTATAGTTTAATAATACACTGATTTGGCAAGTGTTTATATACAGGTTGAAAATTTTCTTCTTGACTATCTAAAGTATTAAACTGAAAATCTGATTATGGTGTTTAACTATATAATCCAATGGTTTACAATGAAAAATTGTTAATAAACATAATTGTTTTCCATGCAAAACTTCTGAGTACGCAGACTGAAGTGGACACACAGGGAAAACAGAGTGCTTTTTAGCATGCCTTGATTGGGTCACATATTGTGGAGAAACTAAGTCATTAAATTGTTAGGAGGAAAAGTCTTCATG
>NW_015241397.1:0-605 GCF_001447785.1 Gekko japonicus | reverse complement strand
GTTCTAAACGCATACAAATATATCTCCTCAACTCCAACTTTTCAGATTCAGGGAAATCTACAGAACTGTTCCACAAGAAGGCAATTCTATTACAAAACAGTTCCCTCTTTCCTCCCCTCCCTAATATAATCTCCCAGCAACCTCTCCAGCTCTCCCAGCTTCAGGAAGAAACAGGCAAGACTTACCAAACTCGTGCATTTAACGGGCTCCCTCAGATCCTTCTCTGTGGCAACCTCCTTCTCCTGTTCAGCTGCGCTCAGTAGGAGAGAACTTTCCAGGCTTGCCTCGATCAATTGGCCACTGCCAGAGTTCTTGAGCTTATCGGCCACCTTTTTATTCTCTTTCTCCAGCCTGATTTTGGCCAGCTGGGCTTCCAGCATCCAGTGTTCTTTTTCCTGCTCCAGTTTTGCAATCTTCTCCAAACTCTGCTGTACCTTGAGAACAAGGAAAGAGAGAGTTCTTTCAGGCCGAACAGATGGGAACAGGTGAGAACGGAAGAGACAGGAGGGATTACCCAAAGCAGTGTGTAGCAAGCTGAGCCACTGATACAGCAGACTTGGACATGGGGCAGAACAGGGCACCCACACACAGTTCTGGCATGCTTT
>NW_015241396.1:0-605 GCF_001447785.1 Gekko japonicus | reverse complement strand
ACTCTTAGCCGGCAGCGCTAGGTCTCAAAAGCTCTCATGAGACAACACAAGCTTCCTCTGAAGATTTCCTCCAGGCGTAGACTTCATGTGTAGCAACGCAGAGCCTCTTACACTTGTGCACAGTTGCCACCAAGTGCTGCCTAAATCAAAATTGTGAGGCACATTTGGAGGGTCCCGCTGGAGAGAAACAGCTAAGGAATTCTACGTGAAGCTAAAAGAGCTCGTGAAATTGCTCAGGAGGGTTTCCTTGTGTGACATTTCCCATATAATTATCGGCACCTGAGAAGCAAGGTAATATTTGTTTGTTGCTTACACCCAAAAAGGACAGTCTCCGTAGCACGCGGGAGGGGAAAAATCTGATTCTTCTTCTCAATCCCTGGCTTCACAAGCCTGGAGGTGCTTTGGTTTCGTTGTTTCTTTTCGTGCCCACTCTTCACTGCTTCCAGATCCTATTTCATCTTGGAACATGAGACATTACAAACTTGTTTTGTTTATATGGACGAAAAACTTGGCTTTTCCTCCTGGGTATTCAGCTCAGTGAGCAGACTCGATCTGGGGAAACAATGAGCGTATTTCAAAAATGTCAAAAAGTTCTGCACACTGTT
>NW_015241395.1:0-605 GCF_001447785.1 Gekko japonicus | reverse complement strand
AACAGGTTTAACAGGCTGGGAACTGTAGTTCTGTGAGGGGGCTGAGACTTGCCAACCACACTCTCACCAAGATATAATTCTCAATAATTGGTGGGGAGAGACATGTCATTTGTAGTGGTGTACAATTGCCATATATGGAGTCTGCTTGTACTGCTTGTATTCACTGTGAGTGAGCTCTGAGCTCTCCCCTCTCCCAGCTCTTTTGATAACTGCATGCCAAAATCATATTCCACTGTCTCCTACCGTTTGAAATGACAGACGCCTCGAAGAATATGGCACACTTTGTGGGTGTTCTATGTGCACAGGCTCTTGACTTTCGCTCGCCGGTGACCCATTCCAACATCTCAATAAACAGAAATGCAAAAATATTAAATTACACCAGTAACTCCTTTCAAAAGTTTAAAGTGACTACAATAAAGTATGTTCACAGAATTCAGGAAACGGAGGAGTGTTACCCCATGCAGGAGATACATGCAACACTTTTCAGCGGCTGTCTTCTGCAAACACCAACCGGGAAGGGATTTGGGGATTCAGGAACACTCCAGCATTCTTGTACAAGGGTCAGAGGTTAGACGTGGACTATCAAATTGAGCAGCTAGTGCTAA
>NW_015241394.1:0-605 GCF_001447785.1 Gekko japonicus | reverse complement strand
TTCTCCAGTGAGTGCTCCCTTCTCAAAATCAACTACCTGATCTTTAACGTGCCACAGAACTTTATCAGTTTTATTCCTACAAAACGCATGGGACAAACAGAATACTGACGGTAAGTCTCGTCTCTACATAAAACCTTGGTTTTCTTTCAGTTAGTGGCTTATAATGCATTACAGCACCACAGTAGGGCAGGAGGTATTTAGATGACTAGCTGATTGCATCTAAGCACAAAAGTTAGGCTATTAATAATCAGATCAATGACTGGACAGCAGAAAAACTGTATTATATTTCTTGACTGAATCTTGGGGGAATTCTAATGGGGTCCTTTGTTACTCTGGTATTGCTAAAATAAGTAAAGCCTTCACATTTAAGGCCACTGCAATTAAGTGTGGACCAATATTTTATGGAATTTCATCTGTTTTGCTCTGCCTAAGTTAAGATTTATTCTCTTGTTGTGATTTATGCTGATATTTTAATTAGCATGTCTTGGGCAAGCAGTGTGATTGTGAAACAAAGGCCCATCAAAGATAGAACCAAGTAGCACCAGTAGAATTTTATTTACGATACTTAAACCTTCAGATGGCAAAGAATGAAGTGGATTCAATAG
>NW_015241393.1:0-605 GCF_001447785.1 Gekko japonicus | reverse complement strand
CAGGGTCCCAGTTCACCTGGGGCCTGATTGACAGCAGTAACTTTTGCTTGCCCAGGTCCCTGGCTTCTGGCCCCACCCCACCCCAGTGGGCCCAATGCCAGCTTTCCACAGGGTCCCAGGAGGAAGGGCATGCCTCAGATGGGGTTGGGGCAAGCCCACTCAGGAAGAACTCTGGCTGTCCCCCATTTTGGGGCCATCATGGGACCAGGGTTTGTCTTGCCCAGCGGTGGAGGCCCACTGCTTTCAGTCCGCTCTCCCATAGCTCTTGACCCTCACTAAGGTTGGTAGGCTTCCAACAGATGACTCAGTGCCAGGCCCATGCTGGGAGAATCTGCACTAGCTGCTCGATCACCACCAGCTCCACAATTCGTTGCCCATCTTCTGTTGTGGGGGTGAGCCACTGGGTGGCAGCATCCTTAAGTGGCCAGAGTGTTGGGGCCAGGGGCCAGTGCCCTTGGGCTGGGACAATTCTATATATGAGCCCACTAATGTACTGTTCAGAACAGGACACCAAAAAAATCAGTGTGGTATCCTACACGTGTAGGACCGGGTATAAAATTAGATTGACTTATTGTTTCTGTGGCTGATTCTGCATTGGCTTTCCC
>NW_015241392.1:0-605 GCF_001447785.1 Gekko japonicus | reverse complement strand
ATTAATGCAGCGTTAGATGCAAAAATATTAAACTGAACGCAGGTGTGACCTGCTCCGTATTAAATACGATGTGCTTGTACAGGCAAAGAAATGAGGAAAAACTAGCCATGTTTAGCAGAGCAAATTCGCTCACGTATAATAGTGCAGAAACGAAACCTAGTTTAAAAGGAGAGGCGGCAGTCCTTTAACAATATGATGTATACAAAACAAACGAGCGTTGAAGCTTTTGACAGGCCAAGAAAATTACTAGCTCATAAACTGGTGCAGGAAGACATGAAAGTCTCAAATCTCACTGTCAGAAAAGCAAACAGTACACACTTACGGGCAATGAAGCCATTCCACAAGGATATTTGAGAATCGCCACATTCAGTGTCCTAGTTGGACAGTATCCCGTAATAGTGAGGAAAATGGTTTATGGACTGCATTACTGAGCAGGAGGATGTGACACGTGTTGCGGTAACACTTAGATCAAGGAAGGCTCTTAGCCGAAATCGGCGATACGAGGTTCCCGAGAAATAGGAATTGGAGAACTTCCCGGTGCCCTCAATCTGATCTGATTTAGCCTATTTATTTTGGTTTGGTCCAGGAAGGTAGCCAGTGTTTTG
>NW_015241391.1:0-605 GCF_001447785.1 Gekko japonicus | reverse complement strand
AGGGTGGGCTAGTGGACATGGGACAGCAGGAGATCTACTTTTCAAGGTAACAAAGTTTTTAGTAACACAAGTATCGGCCGGGAAGGCCAGCTTCCCGACTGGCAAGACTGCAGTGCTGAGGAATTTTTTTTGGACATTTTTCATCCTTCTAATATCCAGGGTAAAATCCAGATGTGGGTTGATGCCTTCCCAGAAAGCTTAGGTGAACCAGGACCTGCTTTTGATATCACCCCAAGGAGGCCCAAGTTGTAAGTGAATATGCATACCCTGAACTCTTAAAATTCAGATCAAAATTACTCTTGTCCAGCTGATTTTCAATAAGATTAACTGAGAGGCTATAGCTGATATGCAATTTCCAAATGTCTCCATCTGGCCACCAATAGCCCTCTCTTCCCCACCAAACATACTAACAGGGTGTCCTGTTTCAGAGACAAGGATGTTGCAATTATCTTATCTATGTTTCTTTCCCATTTGCATTAATTTCATTCCTTCTCCTTTTACAATATGATCAAGGGGAATGCTGGCTTCCATTGACACCTGGAATGTAGGATCCAACATGCTCTTCCCATCTGCATAAACCATTAAGTGTAAGCTGAGCTGTACCT
>NW_015241390.1:0-605 GCF_001447785.1 Gekko japonicus | reverse complement strand
CTTGTTCAAACGCTGCCTCGATCTCAGTTAATAATATTTGGAATGTTCAAATTCTGGCGATCGGGTTTCATGCGAAATAGCTGCTTATCGAGTTTTCATTCTAGATTCCAATCCCAAGAGCAAAGATTGCCTTGTTTTATTCAGAGCTCCTTGCTTATGTCTGAATTCAAGACTTTTAAATTAAATGCCTTTTGGTGTGGTCTCAGACAGGCACCGAATGCTTCGGTTTCCACCAGGGCTTAACTTCCCTTTTCAAGGTTATCTCCTCTCAGTGAAGATAAACGGCTTTTTTGTGGCAGGACGGAATGGAGGCTGGAAGAAATTGATAGAGACAGCAGCTTCCTTGTACAGAATGTTCAGTGAGCTTCAACAAGACAAAAGAGGGGTTTTTTTCGATCACATTTTTCTTTTTTTTTCCTGAGGTGGTCGACGTAGGATCTCACTGAATGAGTTTGTCTCCTGACAGGACTCGCAACTTCTGTAATCGCTCTTGAGTCTTACTTCAGAGGGGAACATTCTAGATTAGGATGGCGACCAGTATTATCCCCGCCATTCTGAGAGCTTTTTCAGACACCTTTTATCAGATGTTGATCCGTGTTGGAGTT
>NW_015241389.1:0-605 GCF_001447785.1 Gekko japonicus | reverse complement strand
TTTTGAAAAACCTGATACAAACCTGTTCAGCAGATATTGCAGCTGTTCAGTGCTGATCCAAATACACCTGCTGATCAGGTCACAACTGATTGATCTGCAGCATCCCTAGTTCCTGTTTAACTGAACAATAGCAAATTTGGCTCCCCTAGCAGCTGTCAGGAGGTCCTTCATTAATTGTGTTGTGCTTTTCAATGAAATGTTGCGATCTCCCATTTCTCAACTGTGGATTCTGCACACAAACAGAATCTTAAAAAGACATCAGTCAGAAGTGAGAATTACGATAGGACAGTCATAGCAATACTAGCCTCTTGCCCAGGAACTAGAACATCCTCAGACCTGTGAAGGCTCGAAAATCTTCAAGGCCAAGCAAGGAAAGAAATGGGAAGACATGATGGAATAATGAACCAAAGGATCATGGAGAGTAGATGCATCTAGAAGAGTAACATTTGGATTGGGGTCTGCAATATGATGGGGAGTCTGATGGTGATGTGCTGAAGTACAGAAGAGGAACTTGGAAATGGGGGACTAAGATGGAAGGACAAACTGAAGATGCGGAATAAGCTGATACCTGAGAAGGTGGCACATGATGCCCAATGGGCTATATA
>NW_015241388.1:0-605 GCF_001447785.1 Gekko japonicus | reverse complement strand
TATAGCGCCACAAACTGCCTGTGTGACCACAGCCTTAATCAACACATCACAAAGCCCTTGTGTTTACTGGGGGGAAATATGAGGATTTTAGATCACATGTTGTGAAGGAAGTTTTGTGCCGCCCAGAGGGCCATCTCTGTTTGCAGCCAAAGCACAATACAGGACAAAGTTACAGCAAGAGGATTTCGTAACACGTAGATGGAACCTCAAAACTGCATTCTAGGGCATCTTGAGGTTCCTTGAGAAGTTATCAGGGATGTCTCAAATTAGTAATGGCAGCCTTGTAACTTATGAAAGACGGCTAGTCTACTGAATTCCGCAATGCCCAGCCACAGGGGAAGCACAAAGGAGTTTTAGGGCATGCTCAAGTTGTTTCAGCATGACCACAAAACCCAAACAAGCTGAATTGCACCACACAAAGTATCCTACAGATCGTAGAAACCTCTGCAGTACACGGACCTTCTGTCACAGATGAGCAGGTGGTTCTTGGCAGCTAAGCTAATATTGGGGGCAGAAAAATTGGAAAACACTGACCTAGAAGATTCGATACCTATCCAGTGTGTGCAAACCAAAACTTAATCACAGGGACAGAATGAGATGTTAGG
>NW_015241387.1:0-605 GCF_001447785.1 Gekko japonicus | reverse complement strand
CTCCTCATTTAGTGGCATTTTATATCATATATGCATCAAGAACTGCGAACTAATCTGAATGATACACTCAACACGGGTAGATTCCATTTCCATTAGTCATATTTGTTCATTTATAGAAGTTACCATATGCATTTGGTGTGTGGGGTTGGTAGACTGCCACCAAATGAATCCCCCTCAAAAATTCCATGATGATTTCTAGTATCTTTTGAGCCTGTTAAATGTTGAATATTTGAATCATAATCCTGAAGAATGAGGCTTTAAACTGTCTTAAAGAATGCAGACTGACCTAGCCATCTGTGTGTCTATGGTTCTACTTCAGAGTAGTGACTTCTACAACTTCCTTCAGGAAGCTAATGATGACTTATGTATAAGAAACTTCCAGAATTCAGTGTGGGTAAGAACACGTTGCAATGGAAACTTTTTTAAAGAAAAATTCTTTACACCACACACTTCAGTTTAATATTTACACAGTCAACACTTGTGGCAAGAACTCATGCCAGACATCATGTCACCAACTTGGAATATGGTAACCCATATTGTGTAGACTGGTCCTAATTCCTACACGTATTATGGGTAAGCAAGTTTCAGTGATGGGTGCAAATTTC
>NW_015241386.1:0-605 GCF_001447785.1 Gekko japonicus | reverse complement strand
CAGCGTGTAGAAGCATCCTTAAGGATGGAGACCAGTGCTCATGATGTCCTGCTGGGTTGGTAGACCGTGGCTCGAAACTTCTGATGGTGAGTTTCTGGGGTGATTTCATATTGGTCAAGAATGGCCTCCTTCAGCTTGTCATAATCCATGGCTTCAGTCTTTTCAAGAGTGCTTAGGGCCTCTTGCTCCTCGCCAGAGAGGTAAGGGCCTATTTTTAATTACCGCTGCACCTTGGTCCATTGGGCTGCCTCAGCTGTGTGTTTGAACATCTCTAAGACAGCCTCAATCTCATCATTGGGTCCCATTTTAGTCAGGGGAAACCAGGTCCCAGGTCCAGACCTCGCTCCAGGGCCGGTCTCTGTCCTCCCAGACCTGGAGGGGTCCGTCAGACAGTATTTAAGACTTGATGAAAGTCTTGGACAAGAGCTGCTTGCACCTCCTGTTGTTATTGGGTCATTTCCCACAGGAGCTTCACTTGATGCTCTGCAAGCCACTGCCCAAATTGAGTGAGATCCATCTTGAATGCCCTGGAAGGTTCTACCTCCTCTACAGCTTCATTCCCCAAGACATCTTCAACTTCTGCTGTGTGTGGAGTTCCAAGGTGG
>NW_015241385.1:0-605 GCF_001447785.1 Gekko japonicus | reverse complement strand
ATCCAATCTCTTCTTCTCTCTCTTCTTCCTGCCCACCTCACTTTCCTGCCTCCCTCTGATATCGCCTGGAGTCCAAGTGAAGGAGTGACATTTTAACATGGTCTAGATGCATGAAGCCCAATATATGTAACTCAGATTGCACAGTCAATTGTCAAGTTTTATTTAGGGAATCAGGAAGGATTGATTCAGAAGGCGAGAAGGTGTGCTCGTGTCTTCATCCCTCCTCTCTCTATTTGTAGGAAAGGGATCAAGTGTCGTACCTTCTCACGTGGTTCTACGTCTCCTTTCAAAAACCCACACGTTTCACCCCAAGGATAATGTAAGCCGCCCATCACTTTGGGTCAGCAAAGACGCAATTCTAAAAGTTTACCTCCTGTTCTCATGGAAGTGATTTGAAATAAGCATTTCAAAAATAGAACTTTGCATCTGTTGCAGCTCAGCGGGAGAACATTCTTTCTTGTGGATTATGACGATATTGGGTTAAGAATAGCAGAAGAGATTTCATGTTTATTTGTTTAAGAAAAGAGCTGGTGTCCAATTCAAACTTATAAGCAGTCTACCAAACATTTATCTTTTCCTTCCCCCAAAGCATGAACTATGTAGTG
>NW_015241384.1:0-605 GCF_001447785.1 Gekko japonicus | reverse complement strand
TCATCAGTATCCTCAAGCCCCTTCTGACTAGCCCAAGAACAAGTGTCCTGCCTCGGGGGTACGAACAGATAGGTAAGGGGGAAGTTAAATCTCTCAGTGTTCTCTGATGTGGTCAATCATTTAAATTGCTTTGGATTGCTTAGATCACACGGCAGGAGTCGACAGTGCCGTCCCTCTAACAGTTCTGTCTATTTTTTTAATTTTGTGAACACAAAGGCTATTCTTTCCCAATGACATGGCATTCTAACAAATGGGAGTGGCCCTAACCTTATCAGATCAGGACTTATTCCACTTCTGGAGAAACACGTGGTCACTGTTGCTAAGACTGCTCTCTTTCGTTTGCATTTAGCCTGGTGGAATGATCTCCTTCTAGACTGGGTTGGCCTCACTACAACTGATCCACGCTTATGTGTCTTCCAGGTATGTCTACTGCGATGTGCTCTACACGGGGCTGGCCTTGAAGACAACGTGGACCCTTCAACTGGTACAGAACGCTGCAGCCCCTCTCTGCTTGCTGGACAGCACACACGCACACACAAACATGCAGCTTGTCCCGCTACTTACTAATCTGCATTCGGGTTAAGTTTATGGTGTCTGTTTTAACT
>NW_015241383.1:0-605 GCF_001447785.1 Gekko japonicus | reverse complement strand
GCATGTTTGACACCCCTGGTGTAGAGGGTCACACCTCACAGTCCAGGGGCCGCTGAGTATGCAGCCACACCTGGCTGGTACACGCATGCAGCACCATCTGGAAGTGTGTGTGGTCCTTGCCCAGCAGGTACAGGTTCCAGCAGCCCCCTTGCACCCTGGTGCACCACGGCTCCAGCCCCAGGTGGGTCAGCAGGACATTCAAGCTGCTCACCTGGGTGCCCGCTGGCACCTGTGGTGGACTGCTCACACCACCCTGCCCTTGGCACACCACTGTCCATTCGATAGGATTTGCATATGGTTTTATTTACTTCTCTGGGTTAAAACATACCAAACATCATAGGTTACATGAACAGAGCTCCCAGCATTTTTTTCTCATGAAAAATAAGGCATGCAAGGCCCCAGTCTACCACATGAAGGAAGGAGGATTAAGATTTCTCTCATATTGTTTCCATACTTGAAGTGGCCCCAGGAAGCTGCTATTTGTCCTGCTGTGGTAAGCATACAAATAAGCAAACCAGTACCTGTACATCTGATACAACAAGACAAACTGCAGTTTCATGGGGCCATTTCAAGTTTGGGGAAATGGAATGGGGGAAAGCATAACC
>NW_015241382.1:0-605 GCF_001447785.1 Gekko japonicus | reverse complement strand
CATGTAGGGCTTTAAAGGTAAGAACCAGTGGTGGCAGGTTAGTGTGGGAAAAGGAAAATCAGACTTGGTGAGCACCATATGGCACCTTCCATGTTGAGGGTCAAGGGGTTCATCATGCTTGGTCTTTGGGTCCTGCGGTCCAGGGCTGGGAATGGCAACTGCCTTTGGAACTGCCCTGGTTAGGCTCCTCCCTTATAAGTCTCATGACTTGGGGGAGGGAAGCTCCAAGGCAGCACCCCATTTGCTAGGCCAGCCAGTGGTGAGCCAGAAGGATAGCTCGCTCCTGGGGCAAAGGTGGCTAGCCCAATATATGGCAAGGAGGGGTCTGAATGACTCCTGGCCTTGGCCTATTCTGCACTTGGGGTTTGTCCTTACCAAAATTTGTGTAAATAGTTTAATAAAGTGGCCCTTAGTTAAACCCTATCCTGTGTCTGTATCTTTCTTCTGACTAGGAGAGGACTGTGGAGCCTCAGTGGTGGTAGTGGGCAGGGGCTGTTTTGCCCCCATGGAAGAGGGAGGAGGCATGACGCTGGACGCTTGGCATTGATGCATCATAGCGTGGGGGCAGAGCTGGAGGGCGTAAGCTGGGATAGGGTGATTAACAA
>NW_015241381.1:0-605 GCF_001447785.1 Gekko japonicus | reverse complement strand
TCTTCAGATGACTCACAGAAGCTCATACCCTACCGAGAACTGAGTTGTTTTGCAATTCAGATAATACTGGGATCTTTACACTAACCATAAGGTCAGCTGACTATCAAGTAAGCTTAAAACAGAAAAGGACATTCTTCCTCCTTGAGAAATGCATTTACAGTTTGCCTTAAAGCTTCACAGTAACACTGTTCGCATTTTTCTTTTTGCTTTTAAATACCATTGTGGTCACATAATTTGTTTTTAATTATTATGCAAAATAGTTCTTTCCCTGCAGCTTGGTGTGGCTGATGAGCCATTAGCTATTGCAGTCCTCTGAAAAGGCCACACCCAAAGCCATTTGGGTCATTGGCCTAAGGCGGAAAAAAAGAATGCCTACTAAGAGATTTTAAATGGGTGTGCATTGCGGGGTTTTTTTAAGTTTAGGTAGAGAGAAAGTTTTGAGGGTCTAATTAAACACTAACTAATAAAACTCCCAGGGGCAGTTTTTGTGTGATTTCGGCATGGCAAGAAGAAGAACCTGTTTGGAGAAGAATCCTTTCCCTGAAGCTGCTTATCCACTCCACCCTTTATAAGGTTGTAGATGGGTAGCCGTGTTAGTCTGTCTG
>NW_015241380.1:0-605 GCF_001447785.1 Gekko japonicus | reverse complement strand
GCTGAAAACCAGTTTAAATTAGCATTATGTATAAGTAGTTAATAATAGTATTAATAGCATGGCTATTTCTAAAAAAAACTTCTGATTGATATCTGCCCACTGTGATTGTGTGCTTGTATCTTTTAATATAATAGTCCATGTGTGCGTGTGTGTTAATATATATGCACTACAATGGGAACTAGAATAAATGGCATACAGTGTGTATGCAGGATTTAGGATGTTGGTGTAGTGAATTTTCACTTCTACATTTTGAGGGTGTGAGAGGCAGTGGATCTATACTGGCCATTCTTGACCGTAAAGTATGTTTAAGTAATAGAATATGATGTGTTTTTCATTCAGTAAAGTGTACAGATGTTACGTGTTATCAGGCATGCAGGAGTCTTTATTCAAGGTAGTGCTGCTTTTAAAAATGCTTTGTTCAGATAGTAAACAATAAATATTCCATAATACCTTGATTAAGCATTAGGAGGAAAAGTCACACTGCAGTCTGAAACAGTGGATTTAGAAAGGTGTAACAGTGTTTAAAATTGCATTGTTAGTGGATTAAATGAATAATTATTAAATTATTTTTAAAAGTATTAAATACATTAATATTTAGGAAAACT
>NW_015241379.1:0-606 GCF_001447785.1 Gekko japonicus | reverse complement strand
CGCTCACCCATGAGTCCAAAGTGACCAGCGGCACAAACAATTTGTGCTTTGATACAAAGTACAAAAGCATTTTGAAGCTCCCCCCCAAAAAAATGTGTTCAAGACAAACGGGACAAGCGGCAACCCCCCCATATTCCAAGACTGCGTCTAGAGAGCCATGGAGAGGCATTTGTGGCTGGTTGGTCACAGATGGCTGATCATGGGCAGGCACGGTTGTGGAGGCATGGGCAATGACTTCCAGTCAGGGAGCATTTGGAGGAACGGATGGGTAGATGACTACATGGCTGCCCCACGAGATTGGTGAGGGTGCTTGGTATTAACTGGGTCTGCAAGCTGGTGAATACAGGCTTAAGTGCCCACAGGTCAAGAAGAAGTTGAGAGAAATTAGTGTTTGGACCCACATAGGACTTTTCCTCTCAAATTACATTGTAGGAGCACTGAACTTGTTGGTTTTCGCTGGGGGCTAGGCAGTGGTGGTGCTCTTCTAAGGCACCATGGTCGCAGAAGACACCTAAGTGCTCTCCATGCCAGCAGCCTTCTATATTAACGGTCTGCCAGTTAGATGAGAAAGCTCTAGCCCAATGATTTGGAGTTGGGAGTAAGCAG